>NC_059336.1:52539254-52840593 GCF_018350155.1 Leopardus geoffroyi
ACCCCACACAGGTTTATTATGAGTGAGATGGGTAAGGGACAGAAGACTGGTGGATGCAGGGTGGGGAATGAGATCCTCTTCCCCAAGGGTAGGCAATGGGCTTGGGTATGTTAGGATGGGAAACCCATAGAATACCAAAGAGCAAAAGAAGGGCCCAGGAGCCTGGGACAACAGATGGCTTGGAAGGACGGAGGGACCAAGAAGGCTACACTATTTTGGGAAAGGGGAGCTTCTGCTCAGGACTACCTCACACTCACAGACTTTTCCATGACAAAGACACTCTGATCCCAGCGTTCTACTAGGGAAAAACTGCCTTTCTAACCGTATTTCCACTAAGCCTTGGTTTTCTTTTTCTAAACATGCCAGTTAGGAAGGTTTTGGTATTTGTTAGATAATCAGAAAGGATCCCCGGAACACCAGGTTGTGATGACAGTGTTCTGAGTGCCCAGATGAACCGAACTAAAGCCTGGAGGAGGTGCAGGCAATATGCTCCAGCTCCAGGAGTGTGCTAAAAAATGGGCCTGGCCAGGAGCAGGGACATGAGTTCACTTAGCTCTGCTGGGTCCCACCTGTTGATTCTTAGTCATCTCATCACCAGTGAAGTCTTTGGTCAGTGTGACCTGATTCCTCAACTTCTTATTCTGGTTTCAGGATTCCAAGCTCAGTTCCATTTCCCATTACTCTGTTTTTCTCTCCTAAGTGCATGGCTCCAAATCCCTTAACCATGAATATTTACAATATCATCTTACATGACCACAGTATATAGAGGAGTGTGTGTGTGTGTGTGTGTGTAAATATGTAATATGTGATTAGAAGGATATTATATTGCCCTGGATACGTGGATAGTCACCTTCTCCATCATCATCATTTTATAGAGCTGGGACTAAAGACTTAAAATTGAATGAAGCCTGGGACACCTGAGTGGCTCAGTTAGTTAAGCCTCAGACTCTTGATTTCAGATGTGATTCATGAGATAGAGCCCCACTTTGGGCTCTGCTGACAGCATGGAGCCTGCTTGGGATTCTATCTCTCCCTCTCTCTCTGCTCTCCCTGCCCCCCTCTCAAAATAACTAACCAGGTAGCTAACTAACTAACTAAAATTGAATGAAGCCATTACTTCTTGTTAGTACTCCAAGTATTGTTTTAAAGCATATATCAGAACGTTGTGAGAGAGAAATCCATGAATACTCTGCAACTGAAACTGATGGAGAATACAAGAATGGAATTTATTTTTATAATGAAAGTAAAAAGAATCTTACAATTCATAAAAGAATAGCTGCACATTTCCCCAATTTGTGAACTCCAGATGCATTACAGATATTCCCTTTATTTGCCCAGGTCATACTGTGTACAGAAAGGGAGTTTTAGCAGTCTGCTGTCTATATTTTTAGGTAGCTCTTAGAATGTGAGCTGGGAATGTGGTGTGGGTGTTCACTGATAAAAAATGTATTTACTATTCAATCATGCTGGTTCACTTCACCATGTATTTCCTCAGAGCAGTTTGGCACTGCACAAATACTGTACTGGATTATTTGCCATGTGGTTAATGATTTTCATGCTTAGAAAGTATGATGATGAAAGAATGCAAATGGGGCTTCTTTTGTTCCTGCACAGAGTTGATAATATTCTGTATATTATGATTTAGTGGCATAGGAATGCAGTACTCCCACAAACTGTACCTTCCTGACATCCTTTTAAAATAATACATTGATATTCACACTACTTGTGTAAATGATGCTAGACACTTTCTTGAGACAGGCTTTAATGAAAAAAAGAGGCAGAACATAATTACATGTGTAGCTGAATAATTTATCAATATTGACCATTTTGCTTAGAGCCTCTTTTTAAGAAGCATGAAAGATGATCCTTCCAGAGATGTGATACTCAAGATTTTCTTAAAATGCATGTGGTGCTGGTATTTTATTTTCTTTGAGGGAGGGGGGCTAATTTGAAGATTTTCCTCCATTTCTCTCTAAAAAGCCCATCTGAAATATATATATTGTTTTCTGCCTGTCTACCTTGTGTTGGTCTCAAAAGTGAACTGCATCTGTTTCTGTTTCTTGTGCTGCTTATCACCCATTCCTTTCTGTCCTTTCTTCATGTCCAGCTTGAGACCTCCTGAGTCAGGCACAGTTCACTGGCTTCCCTTCTTTTTACCTTCTGCACCTCATAACCTAATACTTCCAAGAGCTGGGCCATCATCTGTGTCTCGTTGTTGATGGTTAAGGATAAAACCTGGTTCCCTTTTCACATTCTCCATAGTGTTCACCTTCTCCTTCTCTGCTCCTCACTCACTTTATCTTATGTTGAAGTTCTACTCTTCTCTATTTCTCTCTTTTAATGAATTTTGCATCCAGGAAGCCAGGCTATTGTGAGATAGTGATTGGGTTATATCAGGGGTTTGCAGATAAGCACACCATCATGTGGTGGGTGTCTATGTGAATGATCATGTAATTTAATTTTAAATTTCTACCCAAGATTTGGTTGCATTTGGATGAAGTATATCACAGTGGCATAGAATTTCTGAGAGTGTAGGAAAGCTCAGGATTAAAGTTAAAGTATTCTCGATTATGAGGCTCAAGTGTCTAAAATCTAGGAAGGAGGTCCTTGACTGATGGGCTCCCCTGTTGCCCTCAGATCTCTGTGCGGAAGGTCAGGGTGCTCCCTGCCATCTTCTTCTGGTAGTCCTTGTCAAATTCTTCATTCTGGGTCACAGTGAAATGGCTCTTCCAGTCCCCAGGCATCCCTGAAATGGAGCAAAGTCTCAGTGATTACCATACAAGAGTACAGGGTGGAGTGAGCACACACCCTTGGAACCAGGATAAGAGTGGGAAAAAAAAGGAAGTTTGCCTCTGAAAAATTATGTAGTGTCACTGACAAGAATGCATAATGGGGCAAGAAACATTACTGGAAAATCTAAGCAGAGCATGGGGACCACAGAGTCCAATCTGGCATCTGAGAATATGAGTCTTAACGTACCTTTCCTCATAAAAGGGGAGATAGAGTGGTCCAGGAAGCTGATAGGCAAAGTGGTGTAGTTGGCCATTGGGTTGTGCTTCATTACATCAAAGGAGGTGTGATAGATGATTTTATTCAGAATTTCCTCTGGTATTTCTTTCTCCAAGAACTTCAAAATCTTCTGAATTTCCCGCTTTGGGTCCTGTATGTAGAATAGTTATACAAAGCAAATAATTTGAGTTTTCCGTTAAGGATGACATTCTGTGTGGACAAACAGTGTTTGGGGAGAAATGAGGTAAGGGATCAGTTCAAATATATTCAATAAACATCCCTCAGGTGACGACTATGTGCAAAGGTGCTGCCAAGACACAAAAATGAGAGCTGTTCCTGCCCTCAGGAGGCTCACGCTGCAATAGGGAGATGAATGTAGACATAACTAACTGTAAGAACTGGCCAAGAAAACATGCTGTCCACACACACACACACACACACAGAGAGAGAGAGAGAGAGAGAGAGAGAGAGAGAGAGAGATTGAGAGAGAGAGAGAGATCCATGAGATTTGTTGAAAGCAGCAATTATGTTTCCTGGTAGAGATGAGGAAAAGTTGTATAAAGGAGAAAAAATGTTGCAGGTGAGTCATGGTATGACCAAATTTAGTATTTGAGCTATAAAAGATGACAAAAAGTCTGTGAATTTGATAGAAGGTCAGTAAGGGGATGAATATAAAGGAATCTCAAGTTGATACAGAAATGTGAGTTCTTGTGCACTGGTTATTTGATCAAAGAGTTGCAGAAAAGGAACTATAGCTTTTGATTAGATTTCTCACCATTGGCACAAGAAATAGTTTAATTCTAGGACACTAACCCTGGGGTCCTGAGAGTGATTTTGTCATGCCTCTCATACACAATGATTTGAAATGGAAAAATCCGTCCTCTGTCCCAATATGTGAGACCAATTCTGCCAATGATTAAACTTCAGTTTGTGATGTGGGCCTGGGGTGTGGAAGAGGGAGAAGGAAACTCTCCCTGCACGTTCACTGAACACAACTAGGCACTTTGCATATGTGATCTTATAAATCCTTATAATAATTTCATGAGATACAAAATGAGATGATACCCACTTTGTAGGTGAAGACATGGTTCATGAGTGTCAGAATTAATTCAACTATAAAGACATGTGATATTTCCTGAGGAGGAAGGATCTTCCAGAAACTTTGAACTGAAGCAAAGAAAATTGAGAAGAGCAGAAAAGTAGTTAGAACTTTCAAAGGTAAAACTGAGTCAAGAAGAGTGTCATGGAGAGAAAGGACTTGCACTGAAGTCTCTCCTTCCTGTGGGCAAGCCCACAAACAGGATCACGACTGTGGTTTGCTGCCCTGGAGAATATGGTAGACTGCACCGCCCCTCACCTCCTTCATGTCCTCATAGAAGATGTAGAGAATACGGTGCTGGTCTTTTGCATCCCACCATCCCTTCACATGGTCATACCAGGAGCCCCATAGCACTGGAGGGAACAAGAGAGAAGTGTGGGGGTGGGGCATCAATATCAACTTGAAACTTATACAATGAGCATGGATGTCTCAAATAAAAGGGAAAAAGGCAAAGAAGACAAAGACCCTGGACAGAATTCTTATTTGCAGAAGACGGTTTTTTTTAATATTTAGGGAGATGATAAGAAGTATTCTGGATTCCTTGGTTTTATATTTCTTCTCTGGAACTTAATAGCACATTAGATACTGTGTAGTTGCCAGGAGTCATAATCTTTCTTTCTTTTGCATCACTACATGATGCCTAGATTAGTGTTACACAATAAACATTGTATCCTAGTAGGCTGATTTTCATTCTGGAAAATCTATAATTACCAGATATTTGGGCACCTTTACTCTCTGTAATGGTGAATGAGAGGAAGAGAGGTGCACTGGGTGTCTTCTGTTGGCCCTGCCAAATCCACTCTGCACCCTCCTCCACCCTGTGAGGTTGACCTCTAGGGACTGCATCGATGCCTCCTTTGTGCTCAGACTTCCAACTGGGCTTTGCCAGGAAAAGGTACTCAGAGGCTTTTGGGGGTAAAGGAGAGTAGGGAAGGTATGTTTATTTCCCTGATGCTCTTCCTGTTGGCTCACTGTTGTGGTCTGTTTCCCTTAATGAAGGCTTCAGCTCCTGTTAAGGGGCCCTGTCCTTTTTCCAGGGGGCAATGGCTCCCTGCTCGTACCCACCCAAGAACACTGTATTATCACCTGTTTGTTTCTTTAAACTCTGCCCCTAGCTTTCTAAATAGTCTCTTGGTTAAATTGTCCCCAAATGATCCAGTTTGAATGTGCCATCACACCCTCCCATGACCTTGATGAATACAATCATTCACTGAAAACCCATCCTTTCTGAAGTCAGTAGTGAACAAGGAAACATGAATGAATAAGGACACATGCACCCACAATTTCCTTTCACTTACCTTTACCAGCTTTGAATGCCTCAACAAACTCCTCCCATGTACCAGGGTTAGGTAGTAGTGCAGCCATTCTTGAGAAATGGTAGTAGGACACCACAGTGTCTTTTGCATTTCTAGCCACATAGATAATCTGAAATCAGCCAGCAAGTGATTTAGACAGAGAGAAAACAAAACACAGAAATATTATTGCTCAATGCAGAGGACCTTAGTATTAGAAGAATCTTAGACTATCCCATTTGAGTATCTGAACGTGTGTGCCTTTTCTGTGATCGGGATGACCACATTTTCCGGTTTGTCCAGAGTTCCAACATATATCTTTGGTTTCAGATAATGATTAGGAGCATCCCTCCTTTTCTTAAAAGTACCCTGGTTTGCCTGATAAATACTATGGTCACCCTAACTATGATATTCCTGGAGGCTAAAGAGGCCCCTGTGTTTTTTTCCAGTGTGTAAGGTAGGTCCTCCTTGGCTTGCACTAAGTGAGGACTCTAGGTTATTTTATGGGGGTAGCTAATGCAGTCAGCCATTTGGTCTCATCTGCACATGATGAACTGCAGCTTTATAGATTAATGATATCACTCCTACTTTTCATTTGTGGTAAGATTGCAGGACTTTTGACGGCAGTGCTAAGTCTCCCTTTGGAGCTGCTTGTGATGATTCTTTTCATTGGAAAAGCAGGGGTGTGGTCTGGCCAGGGAGATGTCACCTCTTTGCTTTGTGTCCTGTGGTTCCCTTTTTCCCACTCACTGTCCAGGCTCTAATGCCCACCTGTGCTGCTGTGTGCATTCTCAGCAGAGCCGGAGAGGAGGAGCACATTAATGGTGTCACAAGCATTTTCCCATGTCTCACTGAACAGAATTTCTGTGTCCAACACAACCATTAACCCAGTGGTATTTCTCTCTCAGCCAATCTCCCCAGGCTCTTGCTTTCCCAGCTGCCTTTCCCCCACTGCTGTCTTAGAGGAGCACAGACCCAACATGTTTCTCTGCCTCTTTTCCTACTGCTTGATTTTTCTCTGATATTTGTGAAAGCATGTAGGGAACCAAAAAGTGTGACACAGCTGCACCATCTTATAATGTAAATACATTTCTTAATGTTGGTGTTGGTTACTGCCTTTTTGTAAACTTGGGTAATTGTGAAGGGGCAGTCTGTGCTAGACGGGGAACATATCCAGTGTGCTTGTGGCAGGAGTCTGATGACTGGATATGACCTAATGTCCAGGACATTTTCTGAGAGCCTGCTGACTTATCTGTGTGAATCCCTCATGGCTGCTGTAACAAATGTACTGGCTTAAACAATAAGAGATTTATTCTCTTATGGTTCTAGAGGCTAGATTTCACTGGGCTCACATCAAGCTGTTGGCAGGGCTGGTCCCTTTGGTGGCAGTAAGGGAGAATCCCTTCACTTGCTGTTGCTAGCCCCCAAAGGCCACTTGCATTCCTTGGCTCTTGACCCAATCCCTGGCTTCACTTTTCACATCTCCTACTTTTTACTTTGATCTTCTTGTCTCCCTCTTCTAAGAATCCTTTTGATGATATTTAGGACCCACCTATTAATCTAGGATAATCTTCTCATCTCAAGATCCCCAACTTAATCAAATCTGCAAATCCCATTTTACCATATAAGGTAGCATTCACAGGTTCTGTTGATTAGGACATGGGTATCTTTAGGGGATGGCTATTTAGCTTACCACTGCATCATAAAATGAAAATCTTGGCCTAAACTCTCTAATGTCACTTCCTGCTCAAATAATCCACAATTCTAAACAGATAAAAGGAGGTGCCATCATTGAGATTTTTACATTTTTAGAAGGCTGATTTTTATAAAAAGAAGGTGCTAGTATGATGACTAACAAAATGCTATTGTGTCTTCTCACATTGAATCTATAATACCATTTGGAAATAATATTGCTTGTTGAGCATCAAGAGTCACATGAGTTATCTACCTGTGGGAACAAAGCAGGAAGTTTTCACAAATCAAAATGACCGGGGTGTAATCTCAGAGAAGCAGGTAATGAATGGGATAGCATATTGGAATGTGGAATCTTATTCAATTGTATTGTACCTTGTTTGGAGATGGGAGATGGGGAAGATGAAGAGCTGGTGACTCATGGAAGCCCAGAAAAAAAAAAAAAAAGAGTCAAAAGCAATCACTTGCCCTGTGTATCTGAGAACCACACATAGGGGAAATTGTCTTGACTAAATAGACTTGACCCTTATAGTTTTCTTGGTAAGGGTTCAGTCTGGGTTTCTAAAGTAACTTGCCTGCAAGGAGAAGATGTTCTGGTCTAGTTGATACAAACATTTTGATTCTGCTGGATGGCTACACTTTTCACTGCACATTTATAAGTCCTTATTTTGCTTATATTCCATATTTCATTGACTTTAAGACTCACTGATGAAGCATATATCAAAAAGCAACACTAGCATTTTGCTTTACATTACACATTGATCCTGAATTTGGAAGGTCAAAATAAATGAAAATTTTTGAAAACGGAGGACATAGTGTTATAACAGTTCCTGGGAGCTTGCTCCACAAGATATTCTGTAAGGGTGGTCAATGTAGTATCATGGTCTTATGGTTGTTCATCTTTCTTTGTATTGCTCTACCTTTTCCTTCACAAGTTTTCCCTAAATAAATCACTTTTATGCCTTGACTTTTGCTTCTTAGATGATTCAAACTAAGATAAAAGCCTTCTTCAGGAAATATGTGCTTTGTTTCACAACTTGTTGTCTTTGGATGTGGCTTCACTGGCAGCTAAACAGAATGATTTTGTATGAAAACTTCTTAGTATATACCCAGAAATAATATTTTGAAAGAAAGTTGGATCCAGGATGGAGTATGTGGGAATGTGGAGGTAAGGACACCATCTGCTGTATACCTTCATTGGTTATTTATCTTTCAACATCTTTGATTGTTTCCACTTAGACAGAGATAGTGTTTGTCCATATGAACAAAACTGGGCTTGAAGAGTTGGATTTTCCTACCTTTGAATTTTCTTTCCAGAAGGAAGGTGGCAGCAACTGAACAGGAAGGTGAGTCTTCATAGTTCTAGGAGAAGGCATTTTTTTGGCCAGATCTAGACCTGGGAAAGAAGACCACACCATTTGCTTGAACATTTTTCATCATCAGCCCCCTGAATTCAATATTATTGTTTGTTAAATATCTAGAATGAGATTTACCAAATAGTTGTCTTTGCCTAAAATTTTGGTTTTACATGTCTAAATGCTTCCCTCCTGGTGACACCTCTACCATCCATTCAGGTAGAGGAAATCACTGATGAGATACCGGAAACCACCAAGGGAGGCAACATTACTCTTCTTATTTGATGGATTGGTTGTACTTGTGTGGGAAGATGAAGATGCTTTGGGAGGTCTGAGGATGGTGATAACTATGACCCCAACAAGCACTTGGATATTTTGTCCTTTGGGGTTTTCTATTACTGCAATGGAGAGTAGATTAAAGCAGCTGGAGAAGCGCTGGTGTCCCTCTTGATGTAGGTGAATTACTGGCCAGCTCTACAACACAAGCAATTCCATTGATCTTTCTTCCAACCTTTACTTTCCAGGCCAAGAACTGCAACAGCCACTATCCAAACACCACGCTGGTCTCTGTGCTAGGATGTATTTTCAGATGAAAAATGGAGCCTTACAGTAGTCAAGTAATTTCAGTAATTTCTCCAAGTTTGTAACTATGACAGCCAGGGCTGGAAATCAGTTAGTCTTTGGTGTGGAAAGCCAATGGAGTGGGGGGAGGTGGGGCTCAAGAGACTTCGTGAAAAGCACCAGAGAGGCAAGGAACAATTAGATAAATCACAACCAAATCCTTCTTGGAAACAGAATGTCCAATCCTGAGTGTTAAAATACCAAATATAGGCTGGGATTTGGCCATACACAGTACCAGTCTCAGGGAGGGGGCTTGTCACTGAGGCAGAGAGGCAGCCTTGGTTGGAGAAGCACAGCTTCTAGTGGCGAATCAGAAGGAGGAGGCACCCCCTGGAGACCTGGCAGTGATGGGAAATAAGGAAGTAAGAGAAAGAAAAATAAAGATCCTGCAGAAATGAAAGAAACAGCATGCCAATTCTTCCTCCCCACCAACCACCAATGCTGTCCATGAACAAAACTGCACAGTAGAGGGCCGAATGGACAGAAGAGGGTGCTTTCAAACTAGAAATTATGACAATAAAATGAATACAAACATAAAAAAGCAAATCTCATGAATACAAAACTGCTATAAAAAACAGAGAAGGCAAACCGAAGCCTTTAACCTGATGAAAATTCTCCCCCCAAAACCAACTACAATCCTAAACAAAATTGTGATGCAATACTCCAATCTTGATTAAATATCCAAAACAAACGTTTGGGAAAAGGAAGAAACAACTCAGAAATATAAAAATTAGGAAATGAAATAGACAAAATTTATTTATAAAAATAAATAAAATAAAATAAAATATATAAAAAAAGAAAAGGGGACAAATGAGAAAATATTTTATGGAACTGAGAAAAGAAAAAGCACAATAACATAAGAAGGGAAGATTAAATCATAAGGTTGACAACGAAGGATAGGTTTGAAAGGAAATTTAAAAAAGGATGTTGAAGAAAAGCAAGAAGGTAACCAAGAGATGGACAATGAGGTAAATAAACAAGTAAAAAGGGTCAGAGAGAAAGTGTCTGATCTGGAAGACAAGCCTGGCAGCTCTAACGTTGGTATAAACTGCAGTTCCTGAAAAGAAAATGAAAATGGTGGAATAGAACTAATATTTAAGCTTATAATATGAACAAACTTTCTTGAAAAGAAGACTTGAATTTGTTGAGATTTTAGCTAAACTATTCCATAATATTGTCTCGTAATCCATTCTGGGTGGCCAAGCAGCCTACAGGGGCCTTGAGCATGCCAGTTCACGCCCCAGCTGCATAACAGTCGGCAGAGACTACCCAATGGCCCTGAGATCAACAGTGTCTGTTACCTCCCAAGGCCTTCCCTGGGAGCACACCTTTAGATAAGACCCTTGTAGAGCCTACCAAAACCCTGAATCTTTTGGTTTGGATTGACTGTTCTGGACTTAGCCCAGAAGCCCCAAAGCTTTCCACTTATGGACCTTAATAAGGGCATGTGCCCCAGGTCCCATCTCTCTACCAGAATCCTGCCTTGACCTCTCATTTGGTCACTCAAGGCATGCCCTGTACTTCCTCCAGGACCAAGGAGTAGTGGACAGTGCTATTTCAATTCCTTATGGTCTTTCCTTGAACTGAGGCTCACCAGACCACCAAATGTTAATTTAACAAAGTCACAATTAGGTTCACAGGTAGGATGGACTAAATCAGCTTGCTTTTGATAATAAGAAATGCATTTTAGTTTCAATGGCTTACTGACGGGCTTTATCATGTGCATAATTCCATGGGGGAGGAATCCACTGCCTACTGGAGTTTGGTTGCACTGCTTTGCCCTACTGCATACTGCCTTTTCAGAGAGCTGCCCCAAGTTTCCATCCCAAAAGTGCAAGTTACAAAAAAAGCAATGATAATTCTCCCAAACCTTGAGAGTATTGCTAATCAGAGCTGGTTTGAGGGGCCATGGATGTATTTCCCACTTATTAATGCCCAAGGGTTACGCTCAGTGTCTGTTAGACTTTGAGCATGTTTCTCAGCTTGTAGTACAGACCCAGATGCTGACTGTTAGGGGCAACTGGCTAAGATTTTAGCAATAGCCTGTTGCCCTTAGTTAACAGAAGGGAATATGTGAGTTGCACACCCGGCTCACATATAGGGCCACATAAATGTGCAGTGCCCCTAAGAGGAGAGGGACACTCCCTGTCTCTGATTGGCGGTGCTTATGGGATGTACTAGGACTCTAAGTTATAACTTGGATGATAGGAATGTCCTCACTGGGGAGGTAATGGCCCCTCAAAAAGGCAAGAGTGGCTGGGTCCCACGGTCCCTCTGTCACTGCATACTTTGCTGCTGTGGCAGTTTGTCCCCTGACCCTATGAGGTATCAGGGGTCCCACTCCTGGTGTATAGGGGCACAAAATCTAATAGCCAAGTACAAATGACTTGAGCACCTGGTGCCTGCATCAACTAAAACTGTCTGAGGAAATTAGCAAGCTCTGTACTAAATGGAAAACACTCATAGAGGTGCTGTGGGCACTGCTCAGTGTTGTGGTGTACCAACAGAGCAAGGGACTGGTTCTATACTCTAGGGACCTGGGGCCAGCCCTAATGATTCTGCCACTGCTGGTCTGATGGAGACTAACACTAAACCCAGTGAAGTCAATTGGGACACCCTGGAGAGGGAAGCAGCAGGTATTGGCCACTGGGGACGTCTAACACAGATTTTTCCAGTGAGGATTCAGAAAGTCAAATCAGTGGTGGGTAATAGAGAATTAGAAACTGAAATTTGAAGCTTTACACACCTCAAGATTAAAAATATCTGAAAGGACTGTAGAGCAGGAGGAAGGAAAAGGGGCTGACTGGCTGTTGAGAGTGTTTAATACTGACTCTGAGCTATTATTACTCAACTCACAGACATGAGCCAACTAGTCAGTATTTACAAGAAGCCCCAAATGGATAACTTTTTAAAAGTCCAAATTCTGGACAGACACAGATGACCCAACCCCCAACCCACAAGAGACTACCCCAGGACTAATTCAACCAGAATTAAAGCAAAAACTGCAGCCACAGATTGTCTCCATGTTCTAACTGGGATTTCTAATAACAAGGGAGAATCCAAACCCAAAGGCACAAGCCCCAAAGATATAGAGGGCAAATCCCACTTTCTGCTTACTTGGATTTTCAAGGTTTGTTGTGAAGTCTACCCTTTTATCATAGTTATTACTGCAAAGATTCAAAGCCAGTGGAAGATATTCAATGAGGCCCAACTCCTTTCCTGTATGATTGATATGGTTCTGTGGGTATATCACTCCTTTGAATATAGCAACCTATCCAGATGACCTGGATTTCATCTCCAATCTGAGGAAGTCCCAATTGATTATGAATCCAGAGAATTCTTCTTGCAGGGAGCCTCCACCAAATGACAGGACCAAACTTCATTTTAACAGGACCTCCCATAATATTCTGGAGGCCATGCTGGGAATAGACTTGACAGTTCTTCCCTCATGAGGGAGACACTCTGCCAGCTGGGGGTCCAGATCTCATATCTGGACAGTTATGGTACAAGCTCCTCTCAAAAACTCATGTTCATTTTGAAAAAGATCCCAATCTCAATGGCCCAGATGACTTTAGGGGGTTTCAAAGCTCCCTCTGCCCCAAACAACATCACTGACCTGTGGGCCTGACAAACCCCCAGAGCATTACCTTAGAACTGAATGGCTCATGGAACTTGTCACCTCCTGGGGATAATTGCCTATTCATGACTCAGTAGTCCACAGGGACTAAGGCAGTAACCTGACATTCTTTTCTTTGTCAAACACCATAGCCCAAGTCATAGTAATCCCAGGTAATCCTTCTAAATTTCTCAAATAATCTCCTACAGTCTACAAGTCAAAGCCAATAAAACCACAAAGGCAGCACAAGGAAAGCTGGCTATGGCTTTCCAAACCAGTTGCCAGTGGTGGTGGCCTCCCTGGCTCTCTTTTTCCCTATTATAGATTTGCATGCACTTACTTCATGACATGCCTAGTAGAATAAACCCAAATTCCTGGATTTCTCATAAAAGATGCCAGACAGTAACCTGCCCAATTGCCTCCTCCAGGAAAAAAACTAAATACACCACATTATTGACTGAGTACACAGGACCTAAGGTCTGTCATTAGAGATATACTTGAATTGGGGTCAGTAGGCCCCCCATCTCACACTTTAATAGCCTGGTCTGGTCAGTGTGAAAACTGGCTACCAGTTAATGGAGATTAACTATTGACTATTATTGGAGGGGGGGTGGTGCCTGGGTGGCTCAATCAGTTAAGTGTCTGACTGTTGGTTTCAGCTCATGTCATTATCTCATAGTTTGTAAGACTGAGCCCCACGTTGGGCTCTGTGCTGACTGTGTGGAGCCTGCTTGGGAATCTCTTTCTCCCTCTATCTCTGTCCCCCCGACCCCCGTTCACCTCTCCCCTTCTCTCTCAAAATTAATAAACTTAAAAAAAAAGAAATACTTAAAAAAACACAATTGACTATCAAAACTTAAATGCACAGGTTTCTATCATTAAGTTTCCCATTCCAAGTATTATAGACATGGTAGATGACATCCAAAAAGCATGCGGTCCTTACTTTGATGTCCTAGATCTAGCCAACGTGTTTCACTTGATCCTGATAATGGAAGACTCACAACTTCAATTTGCTTTCCATTTCAAGGGCATTTTGAACCTTTACTTGGGTGCCCATGGGTTATTTAAACATTTAAGCACCCTGCTTTTACATATAACCAATGCAGACAAGATTTAAATTCACTCCAATTAACCCACTGTAGCCTTTGATATTATATAAGTGACATTCTCCCTTTGGAACCTTTTGAGGATGCCATCCAACAGACTTACACTTAGTAATGTATTTATAGCAGAGAGGATGGGCCATTACCTTGCATAAGATCCAAGGACCAGCCACTTCTTTCAAGTTTCTAGACATAATGTGGCAGCTGAGGACTGTGAAGTTTCTCTCACTATAAAACATCAACTCCTTATAATTAAGCCTCCTGTTACATTATAGCAGGCAAAACACATATCAGGTGTCTTCACTTTTTGGGGGCAACACATTCTACATTTACCATTTTACTAAAACCTATTTGTGCTGTTAGATGCAATCCAGCTTCTTTCCATTTGGGAGAACCTCACCAAACTGTCTTGCATCTGGCCCAGCAAGCCATACAGCAGGTCCTGTCCTTAGTCTCTCTGGGATCAGGCTTTTGAGTTGAATCAGTGGAGATATTTGATTAGGCCTTGTGGAGTCTTGGGACTAAGCATGGCTTTATCTGACTGTCCATGGGACCTGGATCAAAGATCTGCCCCAAACAGCAGCTTAGCACATGCCACTTGAGCATGAAATTTTGGCAGTCCACTGGGCCCTTTTGGGAAAAAAGGCATTCATAGCCCACCCTGATTTGCAAAAAGTCCCCATCCTTCATTGGGTTAGCAATTCAACCCAGCAAAGGTTCAGCATGGTCCTGAGACCTCATTGTTAAAGTGAAAATGGTACCTTTAAAAAAGCTCAATCTGATGTCAAGGGCCTTTCCAGATTACAGGAGGGTGTGGCTCCTCAAAGCTCAGCCTCTTGCTTACTATTAATGAAGGCAACTGTGGCACCCCCAATGTTGGCCCCTATAGCATTTTGAGAAGCTCCCTGGGACCAGTTGTCTGGCATGGAAAGGGAGTGAGTGTTCTTCACATACAGCAGTGCTGCCATCATACACAATGCTGCCCACCAGCAGGCTGCGGTGGTCATCCCTAGTCAAGAAGGCCGCTCCTGGCTTGGCCCAGATGGCAGGGTTGGTGGCAGTGTGCTTGGTTCCACAACAGACCACAAAGTGAGACTCCCAAGGGCATATATTTTTACTGACTCCTGAGCTCTTAGCCAGTGGGTTCTAAGTCTGGTCTGGATAATGGCAAAAGGATAATTCAATGTCTCTGGGTGTCTCCATTTGGAGAGGGACAGCCAATTCACTTATGCCAATTATAGTCACTCATGTCTGAGTACAAATGCCAACAAACACCAGAAGCACATTCTAATAACATTGCAGACTCCTTGTTCCAACATTCCAATAACATTCCAGACATAACTTCCATATAACTATTCCTCCAGAGATGCCATGCCCACCAGAAGAGCAGACCCGTATTTCAGGCCACAGGAGAGCAACAACACTCACTGACTGGGGAAACAGGCGTGGAATCCTTTTCACCCTTGCTCTATCCAAACTGGTGGTAGATAATTGATTGCTTCTTTGTCCTCAGACAAAACTCTGGAAGATTATCAGGTCAGTGTGACAACTTGTGATGGCAAATTTGTTGTATCAGACTGCTGCTGCCCTCTGCTGGAGCTAGTGGGTATGTAAACACCATCATCAATACCTTCTCAGGATGCCTACAGGCTGTTCTTTCCAGAAACACTGCTTCCTATTGCTCAATATCCTCCTTAACCAGATATGTGCTTGTCCCCTTACACCCACCAGACATTACAGATTCAGATCAAGATAGCCTTCCACCTCCCAAGCAGTTCAATAATGGGCTCTGGAACATGGAATCTTGTGGAATTTCTGCCTAGCTCACTGGCCCCAAGCAGGTGGACGTATGGAGAGGAACAATGGCCTTCAGAGACATGCTTCTCAAATTTTAAACAGAAGGGAGGCCCCAAGTGGACAGAAATTTTCCCCGTGGCTCTAATACTGCTTGATTCCTAGCTCTCAGCTCTTCCTACCCCCACACCAAATACATCTTCTCCAAAAACCCCCTTCTGGTACTGACAGGGAACCCTGACTCCTCTGACATCAAGGAGGATGTCATTCACTTCTGTTCACTGGATGAATGCTTCCCTCACCATTGTGATCTTTCCATTGTCTCACTGTCTTCCATATGCTGGCAACCTCATCAGGGGTGGATTGTACAATATGACACTCTTCTAATAGAGAGCTCAATGGAACAAACCCTACCAAATTGCTTAGAGATCATGATTATACCAATTTCTTTGGCATGGATGATGGTCCAGTATTAGCCACAAAGCTAAGGACACTGGCCTTGCTCAATATTCTGATTTTAAGGCAGGTTAATTAAAGCAAATTCATAGAAAGTTTTGTGGGAGATTGAAATTATGGCTTCAGGGTCAACTAGTGGGATTGTGGATCTCAGAGAGAAGAAAAAGTTATTCTGCCCAGTGGATGCCAGTCACATTAAGAAATGAAGCCCCAAAAGAACCATAGAATCCAATGGTGGCTCTCAGTGGATGCAGGCCAGGTCTCTACCCCACCTTAGATGAAGAGGTAAATGACCTCTTGCTCCTAAGTAAACATGCTCCTCCTTTTGTTGCTATCCAGATTGCTTTCCCTGAAGGACACCCCACAAGCTAGTCAAATGCAAATGGTCTCTTTTACTGTGGCTACCTTGGATAATAGGGTTGTTGGTAGATCCCTCCAGCCTAACTCTATCTCAGGAGATGAGCTGGAACAAAATTAGCCAGGTATACAACTGTACTGAACGATGGCTGAGCACCAAGTGTTGCAGGCTCTATGTAGCAGGGGTCAATTCAGCAGGCACAAATTCTGACCCAGAGTTCATCTCTTCTACATTAAATGGTGCCAATGGAAGTGATGCTTAAAAGAGTCATTCCATCCTTACACCATGCCTCAAATTATATTTACCCCAGGCCAAATGACCCTACTGTCATAACCAAATCAGACCCATCTTGGCTGGCAGGTTTGTGCTCTAACCACCCTATCATAGTTTTCATGCGGTTATCTCTGGATTGTACATCTGCCATCCACAAAATATCCCTACTGTGAGCCTATCAATGTATCCAGAATCTATATGCATTATGGATGTGGTCCCCACAAAGTTCAGTCATGGATGTTGCATGCTCCTTTGCAAAGTGCACCCTGATGATCTAATGGAGCCCAATGAGGTCTGCCCATCTAGTAGTAGAGTTCACACTTGTAGTCCCACCCCGAGCCAGGCCTCTAGGACATGTACTTGGTATTTAACACCAGCAGCCACTTCTACCCTTCATGGATCTTCACCTGGGAAACCACCCTCTCCTGGCCTCACCATCCCCAAGCACAGCAATGCCTCAGATGACACTGCCCAGCCCAAGAGCTCTTGCTGCCATTAGAGTTGTGACTGCCTTACAGACAGCAATGCCACAACCCAAGGGAAAGATGAGAGACAATGTACCTCAACCTTACTTGACCTTGGGATTCCCACCTTGAGATCACCTCTGCCCCAGGAAGGAAATGACTGTGGTAACTGTCAGCACAGAGGCCTCCATTTGTAAAAATGCCTCCACTTGATGGAACCTGAAGACCTCATAGATTCTACTTTTCTGAAAGAGCTATCTGCTTCTCTGGAGAAACTTGCCCCATCAAAACAATTGCAAAACCTCTGTTGACTGCCTGGTGGTGGTAGACATCATTTTACCTTTGTGGCAAGCCAAACAATGTATTCTTAACCACGCTAGCCAAAATATAACACTTCTTTGCAAAACTTTCTTAACCATGCATATCATAAAAAGTTGATTATTATTGATCAACTCTGAAACATACCAAACTAAAATTATTATATTTTAAGATAAAGAAAAAAATTCTTACTCCAGGTAAAAGATGAAATGATTCATAAAGTCAAGAGAATTAAACTGGCATCAGACTTATCAAAAACAGCATACAAAGCAAGTAAACAGTAGAACATTTTCAAGAAACTTAAGGAAAGAAAGTGTGAATGAAAGATATATCCAGGCAAGCTGTGCTTCAAGTATCAACACTATAGAAAACAGTTTAAAACATTCAAGAACACACACAGAATACAATATATATATATTTTCCTGAACAATTCATTAGGGTAAGTTTGATTTAACCAAAAGGAAAACATTAGTACAAGGATTGATAGTGAGAATTTCACATTATTTAATACTAGAACTAAAACTTAAAAGGGATGAAGGGATAGGTGGAAGAACAATATGTAAACCTTATAGGCTGTAATAAAGTAGAAAGAATGCAACTTAAAATTTAGAGTAGGATTACTGGTGGTTGTATAAGTAACAGGGGGAATAAAAAATTCCTTTGAAACTGGCAGATCAGGTAGTAAAAGCTTAAGTAAGAAAAAAGAGGATTAAGTACTTATAAAAGGTGATAATAATACATAAGCAACCAATTGCTAGAAAAAACTTAAGAATTTCCTAAAGAAAAAAAAAATGAAAAACTCCCACACAAAGCCATCCAAATTGGTAAGGAAGAAGTAAACCTTTAACTATTTGCAGATGACATGATACTATATATAAAAAAACCCCTAAAAACTCCACCAAGAAACTATTAGAACTGATAAATAAATTCATCAGAGTCACAGGATACAAAATTAATGTACAGAAATCTATTGCATTTGTATACAATAATAACTAAGCACCAGAAAGAGGAATTGAGAAAGTGACCCCATTTATAATTGCATCAAAAATAATAATATACCTAGGAATACAGTTATCCAAGGAAGTGAAAGATCTGTACTCTGAAAACTATAAAACATTGATGACATAAATTGAAGATGACACACAAAAAATGGAAAGACATTCCATGCTCATGGATTGGAAGAACAAATATTGTTAAAATGTTCATACTACCCAAAGTAATCTACACATTTAATGCAATCCCTATCAAAATACCAACAGCACTTATTCTCAACAAATAATCCTAAAATTTGTATAAAACCACAAAAGACCCCAAATAGAACAATCTTGAAGAAGAAAAACAAAGCTGGAGGTATCACAATTCTGGACTTCAAGATATACTACAAAGTTGTAGCAATCAAAACACTATGGTACTGACACAAACATAGACACATAGAGCGATAGACCAGGATAGAAAGCCCAGAAACAAACCCAAAATTATGTGATCATTTAATCTTCAACAAGCAGGAAAGAATATCCAATGGGAAAAAGACTCATTCTTCAACAAGTAGTGTTGGGAAATTTGGACAGCTACATGCAGAAGAATGAAGCTGGATCACTTTCTTACACCATACACAAATATCACTTCAAACTGGATGAAAAAGGCACCTGGGTGACTCAGTCAGTTGAGCATTTGACTTCAGCTTAGGTTATGATCTTGCAGTTTGTGAGTTTGAGCTCCACATCAGGCTCGCTGCTGTCAGCTCCTTCAGATCCTCTGTCCTCCTCTCTCTCTCTCTGTTCCTCCCGTTTGTGTTCTCTTTCTCAAAAATAAATAAAACTTAAAAAATGGGTGAAAGACCTAAATGTGAGACCTGAAACCATAAACATCCTAGAAGAGAGCACAGGCAGTAATTTCTCTGACATTGGCCATAGCAACATTTTTCTAGACATTACTCCCGAAACAAAGGAAATAAAAGCAAAAATAAACTATTGGAACCACATCAAAATAAAAATCTTCTGCTCAGAAAAGGAAACAATTAGCAAAACTAAAAAGACACCTTACTTAATGGGAGAAGATATTTGCAAATTATATATCTGATAAAGGGTTAGTATCTAAAATATATAAAGAACATATATAATTCAATGCCACAAAAACCAAGGGCACTTGCCACTAAAGTGGGCAGTTTTTCCACTAAAGTGGGCAGAAGACATGAATAGACATTTCTCCAGGAAGACTTACAGATGGCCAACAGACACATGAAAAGATGTTCAACATCACTCATCATCAGGGAAATGCAAATCAAAACTACAATAATGGGTGCCTGAGCGGCTCAGTCGATTGAGTGTTGGACTTTGGCTCAGGTCATGATCTTGCAGTTCATGGGCTTGAAACCTTCATAGCTCAGAGCCTGGAGCCTGCTTTGTATTCTGTGTCTCCCAATCTCTCTCTGCCCCCTTTTCATGCTCTCCCTGTCTCTTTCTCTCTCTCTCTCTCAAAAATAAATAAACTTAAAAAATATATGTATATATTTAAAAAAAATATGAGATATCACCTCACACCTGTCAGAATAGCTAAAATCAAAAACACAAGAAATAACAAGTGTTGGTGAGGATGTGGAGAAAAAGGAACCCTTTTGCACTGTTGGTGGGAATACAAACTGGTACAATCACTGTGGAAAACACTATAAAGCTTCCTCAAAAAATTAAAAAAATAAAAATATATTACTACAATATAGTAATCACAGTACTGGGCATTTACCCAAAGAATATAAAAACATTAATTCAAAAGGATATATGGACCCCTATATTTATTACATCATTATTTACAATAGCCAAAATATGGAAGAAGCCAAGTGTCCATCAATAGATGAATGGATAAAGAAGATGCAGTATTACTGAGCCATAGAAAATAATGAACTCTTGCCATTTGCAATGAGGTAATGACATGGATGGAGCTAGAGTGTATTATGCTAAGTGAAATAAGTCAGTCAGAGAAAGGCAAATACCATATAATTTCACTCATATGTGGAATTTAGGAAACAAAACAGATGAACAGAAGAAAAATTAAAAAAAAAAAAAAGAGAGAGACAAATCAAGAAAAGACTCTTAACTATGGAGAACAAACGGATGGTTACCAGAGGGGAACTAGATGAGGAGATGGGTCAAATAGGTGAAAGAGATTATAAATACACTTATTGTGATGAGCACAGAGTAACATATAGAATTGTTGAATCACTGTATTGTATACCTGAACTAATATAGCACTGTATGTTTACTATAATTGGAATTAAAATAAAAAACTTAAAAAAATAAAAACTCCCACACATTTTTTGAAAAAAAGAAAAACAAAAAGGATGTAACAAATAGGGAAAGAAACTAAATATTTCTTATTGCACATGACAATATTGTCACTAGCTAGACACCAAGACCTGATCTTACCCACCTGCTTGTAACCACCACCATTTGTCTTACATTTTCCCTCAAGCTCTTCTTTTCAGCTTATCTCTTAACTAGGGCAAAAGACCCAATGGTCATGGCATCCTGTGATGGAAACCAAAACTATCCCTCAAGCAATAACGACTGCCCTGATGATGAGCTCCAACTGGCCCAGACCACCCAGACCAGTTTGAGCTCAACACTCAACTCACATCTGTGCAGATGGACCATGGAGTGACCTGTGGAGTGACCAACAGTTACCTTTACTTCATTATAATATTAAAATCTCCACCCAAGGAGGAGCACAGGCTTCATTAACATAACATGCAATGTATGTATAGGCATGTTTCCTTAAGGCGCATGCATGACGTTATGCCTCCCCCTTAACATACATGACAAAACTTCCCTTTCTGAATATTTATCCTAACCCTAAATAAAATGAACCCATTTACCCTTGTTGTGAGAGTCATGGCTTTGGAAATTATTCCCCATGATCTCCTTATTTGCTGCAAATAAAGTTTCCTTTGTGTGACAGCTCTACCTGGTGTAGTTTTTATCTGTGACTCACTAAGGAGTAAACTCATGTTAGTTTGACATATGACATATGATATATGACATAATTGTGAACAAACATATCAGCCATATCAATAAATGTGAGTGGGATTAAATCATCTATTATAAATAGATGATTCAAGGGTGCTTGGCTGGCTCAGTTGGAAGAGCACATGACTCTTGATCTTGGGGTTGTGAGTTTGAGCCCCATGTTGGATATAGAGATTACTTAAGTGAATAAAAATAGGTTCAAATTGGCTCATAAGAGAAAACCCAATCATATGCAGCATAGAAGACACACCTAAAACACAAGAAAGAGTAAAAATAAAAAGGTAGATAGATATACAAAATGCAAATGGAAACTACAAAAAAGCAAGGATTATGATATTATCAGATAAAGTAGTATTCAACCCCAAAAGCATTATATAAGAGAAGAAAGGAACTCTGGAAGTGCCTGGGTGGCTTGGTCAGTTAAGGGTCTGACTCTTAATTTTGGCTTAGGTCATGATCTCATGGTTCATGGGATTGAGCCCTGCATCAAGCTCTGTGTTAACAGTGCAGAGCCTCCTTGGGATTCTCTCTGTCCCTCTCTCTCTGCCAGTCCTTGTGCATGTACTTGTGTGTGCTCTCTCTCTGTCTCAGCATAAATAAATAAACTTAAAAAAAAGAACTTTATAATGCTAAAGTCTCCATTATAATAATACAATAGAAAAATCATGAATATTTATGTACCAAATAACAGAATAATCACTTATATAAAACAGAAACCACAGTAGATGTAAGGAAAAATAGAAATACACTAATAATAGGATGTTTAATTCTTAGTACATGACAAGTCAAGTGGACAAAAAGAAAAAGCATATATAAGATTTAAACAACATACAGAATATATTAGATCTGGATAATAGAGAATGTATTTTCTCAAGTGCACACAGAATATTCGTAAAAATTGATAATATAGTACAAATGAATAATTTTGAAAAAGGTGGAATACTACAAACAACACTCTTTGATCACAAGTGCAATAAAACTAGTAATTAAATACAAAGCCCCCCCCCCCCCAAAAAAAAACACCCTTCCATCTGGAAATTAAAAACATCTACTAAATGTCTCTGGTGTAAAATTACAGGAATTCTGAAAAATGTGGTAAAATGAAATGTAAAGAAAACACTACATATCAAAACCAAATATATTTAAAATAACAATCGAGAAAAATGTATAGTCATAAACAGAGAATGGCTGAAAATGAATGGATTAAATCCCCGGCTCAAAGAACACTGACAAAATTCAACAGTGATTTATGATTAAAGACTCTGAGAAAATAAAGAATTGAAGGGAGCTTCTTTGTCCTGATAAAGAATATCTACAAAAAAGTTTTAGCTAGCATCATACTTGATGGTAAGACCTGGATGCTTTTCCCTTAAGATCAGGAAGAAGACAAGGATGTTTGTTTTCATGATTTCTGTTTGACATTGCACTGGAGGTTCCAGGGAATGCAATAAAGCAAGGACAAGAAAATAACAGATATCCAGACTGGAAAGGAAGAAGAAAAAATTCATTATTCACAGAACACATGATGGTTCATGTAGAAAACCCAATAGAATATACAAAAAAGTTACTAGAGTCAATAAGCTAGGATGCAGGATACAAGGTCCAATACAAATAGCAATTATATTTCAGTATACCAGCAACAAATAAAGATTAAAATAGAAAAATGCCATTTATAATAGCATTAAATAAACATTTTTAGGGTTAAATTTGATTGAAGATGTGCCAGACATAAGTGATAGAAGGTACCAGACACCAGCAAGGGAAATTAAACAAAGCCTAAATAATTGAGATGAACCACATTCCCAGATCAGAAATCCTGATTTTGTTAGGGTAATACTTCTTCCCAAACAGATCAATAGATTCAATGCAATCCCAACCAAATATTGGAAGATATTTTTTTCCTAGAAACTAACAGTCTGATTCTAGAATTTACAAAGATCCTAAAATAGCTAAAGCAACTTTGAAAAAGAAGAAATCTGAATTTATAACACCTAATTTCAAAGCTTATAAAGCTACAGCAAGCAGAAGGTGTAGTGTTGGCATAGAGATAGACACAAAATGGAGAGGAACAGAATAGAAAATCTAGAATATACCTATACATATATGGTTAGTTGATTTTGGAAAAGAGGCCAAGGTTATTCAATGGGAAAAAAAGATATATTTTTTTCAACTAATGGTGCTAGAATAGTTGACCCAATCAATAATGGGTTTTCAGTAGGTATTATTTTAAAAATAAAAAAAATAATTTGGGCTTGAGAGTTAATAATTTGCTCAATGTCACCCAGATAAACATTTGAAGCTGGATTATTTGATTTCAAAGTCTATGGCCTTTCATCATTGGGTTGTCATCTATTACAAAAGCTAGTATTTGCCACTATTTACTTTATAAAAACATGTCCTTTATTCTTTTTTTTTTATTATATGAAATTTATTGTCAAATTGGTTTCCATACAACACCCAGTGCTCATCCCAAAAGGTGCCCTCCTCAATACCCATCACCCACCCTCTCCTCCCTCCCACCCCCCATCAACCCTCAGTTTGTTCTCAGTTTTTAACAGTCTCTTATGCTTTGGCTCTCTCCCACTCTAACCTCTTTTTTTTTTCTTTTTTCCTCCCCCTCCCCCATGGGTTCCTATTAAGTTTCTCAGGATCCACATAAGAGTGAAACCATATGGTATCTCTCTTTCTCTGTATGGCTTATTTCACTTAGCATCACACTCTCCAGTTCCATCCACGTTGCTACAAAAGGCCATATTTCATTTTTTCTCATTGCCACGTAGTATTCCATTGTGTATATAAACCACAATTTCTTTATCCATTCATCAGTTGATGGACATTTAGGCTCTTTCCATAATTTGGCTATGGTTGAGAGTGCTGCTATAAACATTGGGGTACAAGTGCCCCTATGCATCAGTACTCCTGTATCCCTTGGATAAATTCCTAGCAGTGCTATTGCTGGGTCATAGGGTAGGTCTATTTTTAATTTTCTGAGGAACCTCCATACTGCTTTCCAGAGCGGCTGCACCAATTTGCATTCCCACCAACAGTGCAAGAGGGTTCCCGTTTCTCCACATCCTCTCCAGCATCTATAGTCTCCTGATTTGTTCATTTTGGCCACTCTGACTGGCGTGAGGTGATACCTGAGTGTGGTTTTGATTTGTATTTCCCTGATAAGGAGCGACGCTGAACATCTTTTCATGTGCCTGTTGGCCATCCGGATGTCTTCTTTAGAGAAGTGTCTATTCATGTTTTCTGCCCATTTCTTCACTGGGTTATTTGTTTTTCGGGTGTGGAGTTTGGTGAGCTCTTTATAGATTTTGGATACTAGCCCTTTGTCTGATATGTCATTTGCAAATATCTTTTCCCATTCCGTTGGTTGCCTTTTAGTTTTGTTGGTTGTTTCCTTTGCTGTGCAGAAGCTTTTTATCTTCATAAGGTCCCAGTAATTCACTTTTGCTTTTAATTCCCTTGCCTTTGGGGATGTGTCGAATAAGAGATTGCTACGGCTGAGGTCAGAGAGGTCTTTTCCTGCTTTCTCCTCTAAGGTTTTGATGGTTTCCTGTCTCACATTCAGGTCCTTTATCCATTTTGAGTTTATTTTTGTGAATGGTGTGAGAAAGTGGTCTAGTTTCAACCTTCTGCATGTTGCTGTCCAGTTCTCCCAGCACCATTTGTTAAAGAGGCTGTCTTTTTTCCATTGGATGTTCTTTCCTGCTTTGTCAAAGATGAGTTGGCCATACGTTTGTGGGTCTAGTTCTGGGGTTTCTATTCTATTCCATTGGTCTATGTGTCTGTTTTTATGCCAATACCATGCTGTCTTGATGATGACAGCTTTGTAGTAGAGGCTAAAGTCTGGGATTGTGATGCCTCCTGCTTTGGTCTTCTTCTTCAAAATTCCTTTGGCTATTCGGGGCCTTTTGTGGTTCCATATGAATTTTAGGATTGCTTGTTCTAGTTTTGAGAAGAATGCTGGTGCAATTTTGATTGGGATTGCATTGAATGTGTAGATAGCTTTGGGTAGTATTGACATTTTGAAACATGTCCTTTATTCTTAACTGATTTCAAGCTCTTCAAGGGTGCTGTCTGTGACTGTGTGCTGTTTCCTTTTTGTTTTTTTTTTTAATTTTTAAGTTTGATTTTGTGGTTTTTTTTCAAACGTTTACTTACATTCTAGTTAGTTAACATATAGAGTAATAATGGTTTCGGGAGTGGAATTTAGTGATTCATCACTTACATATAACACCCAGTGCTCAACACACCAAGTGCCCTCTTTAATATCCATCACCCATTTAGCCCATCTCCCACCTACCTCACCTCCATCAACCCTCAGTTTGTTCTCTATGGTTGAGTCTCATATGGTTTGTTTCCCTTTCTTTTTTCCCTTCCCCTATGTTCATCTGTTTTGTTTCTTAAATCCTACATTTGATATTTGTGTATGTGTGCTGTTTCTTAGTATCTTTGGTGTGAAGTGTAATTGTTTGTTAATGATAATGATGCTATATATAATTTTGTTGGATTCTGTGGTTGACTGGTTATAGATGAAATATATTTGAAGATAATCCTCTATGCCAAAGGAGCACAATCACAGAGGAATATGGTTCTTAATCACTGGATGCTAGGAGTCCTCACCCTGCCTTCTCTGTGTTATATATTAATGATCACTCTTGAATTCCCAATCACCAGTAGGAAGTAAGCTGTCTGATGTTACCCAATTGCATATTTTATTTTATTTTATATTTTATTTTATTTTATTTTTAGATTTTCTGTTAACAAAATTTCTTTTTTTTAATTTCTTTTTTTAAAATTTCTTTTTAAATTTACATCCAAGTTAGTTAGCATATAGTGCATCAATGATCTCAGGAGTAGATTCTTTAATGCCCTTTATCCATTTAGCCCAATCCCCCTCCCATCTGGTAACCCTCTGTTTGTTCTCCACATTTAAGAGTCTCTTATGTTTTGTCCCCCTCCCTGTTTTTATATTATTTTTGCTTCCCTTCCCTTATGTTTATCTGTTTTGTATCTTAAAGGCCTAACATTAGTGAAGTCATATGTTATTTATCTTTGTCTGACTAATTTCACTTAGCATTATACCCTCTAGTTCCATCCATTTAGTTGCAAATGGATTTCATTCTTTTTGAATCTTATGGGAGTCCTCTGTGCTTCCTGGATTTTGATGTCTGTGTTTTTCCCGGGTTAGGAAAGTGTTTCTTTTTTTTTTGAAAAGTTTTTTTTTGCTATGATTTGCTCACATAACCCTTCTACCCCTTTTTCTGTCTCTTCATCTTCTGGGACTATGATTCTGATGTTTTTCCTTTTTAATGAGTCACTGATTTCTCTAATTCTTAAATCGTGACCTTTTGCCTTAGTCTCCCTCTTTCTTTCTGCTTCATTATTCTCCATGTTTGTCCTCTATATCACTGATTCACTGTTCTGCCTTACCCATTCTTGCCACCGTGGCATCCATTCGACATTGCAGCTCAGTTATAGCATTTTATTTCATCTTGACTAGCTTTTACTTCTTTTATCTCCACAGAAAGGGATTCTAATCTATTTTTGACCCCAGCTAGTATTCTTATTATCATGATTCTAAATTCTGGTTCAGACATCTTGCTTGTATCTGTGTTGATTAAGTTCCTGGCTGTCATTTCTTCCTGCTCTTTCTTTTGGGGTGAATTCCCTCATTTCATCGTTTTGAAGGAAGAAAAGGAATTAATAAGGTAAAAATTTTTTTTAGTTAAAAAAAATTAAAAACAACACACACACACACACACACACACACACACACAAATCAAATAAATGATGTTAGCCCCTAGGTGTGTTTTGGTCTGGTTGTTGAAAGAAGCTTGATAGATTAGAGAAAAGAGAGGGGGAAAAAAAAAGAAAAACATTTGAAAATTTGAAAAAATGAGTAGAATGAAATATAATAAAATGAAATGATGGAATAGAATTTGAAAAATTTTACAAAAAAGTAAAAAAATATAGTAGAAAAAAGTTAAAGAAAAATATTTTTAATAAAAATGGAAAATAAAAATAATTTTTTTCTCTTTCTGTTTACAAGAAAAAGAAAAGAAAGGAAAAAGGAAAAAAAAAGAAAATTGAATAGATGGACCAGTGAACAACTGAAATATGACTGAAATTACATCATTTTCTCCTAGATGTCAAACTATGAAGCACTTTATAGTCCATAAACTAAGCAGGCAGAGAGAGTTGTGGTGTTCCTGAAGAGCGAGATTGGCCCAATTGGGCTAGGCTTAGTGTAATGGTCCATTCTCCAGTAGGTGGTGCTGCTTAGCTTACTGGGGTGGATTGTTGTGGCACTTGTAGATGTGTACACGCATGCACGGGAGGGGTGAAAATGATGCCACCCAGCTACCAAGTCTCTAGTATCAGAACTCTGTTCTCCCCAATCAGCAATTGTGCACCCATCCTTTGTCTCTGGCTTCCATCTACTGCCTGCTTTTACACTGTCTGTGACCACGCTATCAGGTTGCCATGTGGCACCTCTCTCCTGAGTTCTATCTCAGATGTGGCTGTGTTTCCTGACCCCTCGCTTCTGAGGGACTGCAGCTTTGACCCTCTGGAGGAGGGTCTCACCAAGCAATGGCCGGGTGCTGGCTGCACCCAGGAATGTTTGTGGGACCGAGCTGCTGCTAGTGCCCAGAGACTGGGGCTGGGTGTCAGCCTTCCCCAGAAAAAGTTCACATGATGATGTAGCAGCAGCATTTCAGGGATTATGAAAAGTCACAACACACATCTGGCACCAGGCTTCACCCTTAATGACCTTGTTCCAGCAGCAGCAAATGTGGTTGTTCTCTAGGGTCTGCTGGGACCAGGTGGCCACACAGCCTCTACCAAATGTCCTTCCAGAAGGGGAACCCCCTTTCCTCATGTGGCCTGAGGATCCCCAGACCTCATTCTGCTCCTGGGAATTTGCCCTTCCCACCAAAGCACTGCCAGGTATTGAGCTGCAGAGTTTCAGACTCTGCACTCCCCCTGTTTATAGAGTCTCAATGGAATTTAAACCCTCTCCTTTCTCCTTTCTCCCTTTTTAGTTCAGTTCCTGCAGCTGTTTCCACTTTTCCACTTTCTCTCCAGCTGCTTGGGGGGGTGCCTTTCCTGTACTCTCCCCCCATTTCTGTCCTCTCTCCTCAAGCAAAAACAGCTCCCTGCTCTCCATGGCTTCTCTCTCCCCAGTTCACCTCTCCACGCCATATACCTGCCTCTGGTTCAGGTTGTGCAGATTGTTGTGTTAATTCTCAAATAAGTTTTCTAGGTGTTCAGGATGGTTTAGTGTTGATCTGGCTGTATTTCATGGACACGAGGTGCAAAATAAAACTTCCATGCTGTTCTGCCATCTTGGCTCCTCCCCAATCATATATTTTAGAAGAAGAATTTAAGAGTATTATTTCCCAATTGAAGTGAGTACTTTGATCATAACCTTTTCCCCAGTAACCTTGAAATATTTTCCAGAAGGTTGATTGTAGAAATAATTCTATTCTCAGATGCAAACTCACCTAACACAGTAGTCATGGGTCTTAGCTACAACATCATAGGCCTTATTTGGGCACTTACCTGAGTTGAAGGGTGGAGGTAGAGTCCACTCAATGAAAGGTTGCCGGTCAAAGGTGTTGGCCCGTTGGCACTTCTGCACATCTCCGTCATTTTGGATCATGTCCACAATCTCCTGTGTCCAGGTTGTGCCTAGAGGCAATAATGATTGTCAATTCCATCCACTCACTGCACAGTTCAATTCATTTCCTTGATTATTTATGTATTCAGTAAAATTTACATTTGCTGAGTGTTAAACAGAATCAGCTTACTTACCTTATTCTCTTTAATTCCCAGTGCCTTGCATAGGGCTTTGCAACTGGTAAATGTAGTCTGAGTGAATGAATACTGAATCAAGTGAATGTAGGGACATACAGAGATGAATTAGCCATCCTCCCTGTCCTATGACATTTACAATCTTTTTGGAGGAGATAAGATAGGACAGTGACTGCTTTTTGCCTAGCTTATATCCATTCTTCCTTTCTTTCTCAAGTTAATAGATCCTTAATTTTTAGCTGGGCATATAGCTACTTGCCTCAAAGGTAATATTTTTCTTGTATGATGTGGCCATGTCATTTTGGGAAGTTTTCTTTAAAGGGAAGGGACATGATCTTACTCCTCCCTTCCTACCTTCTTGCTGCTTTTTGGAATGTGCATGTGATAGCTAGAGCTCCAGGAGTCAGATTGGACAATAAAACCAAAAGCTACACCTGGAGATGGTGCAGCAGAAAGTTAGAAAAAGCCCAGGTCTTTGATGATCAAGGCAGCCACCATTTCATAACAGACTACTAATTCTCCAGACTGCTTTTTCTTTTGTGTTATTTTGGGTTTTTGACACTTCTGGCCAAATTGAATCCAAACAGACACAGAAGAAGAGTGGACATAGACATATAGATAGACAAAGAGGTAGACTGTGCTCATTGTCCATCAGATACCCATTTTCCTCTTTACATCAGAAGTATTTGTGTCTTTCTGGCTTTTAGCAAAATCTGCTCCTTACTGATACATATGACATATACACAGATAACTAGAAGATGAAAAGTATATAGTAAAAGCCAAAAGGATGTGCAAAGGGCTAGAGGACTGGTCTACAGAGGAGGAGATCCAACTTGCTGTGGAAGAGGTCCATAAGGCTCAGCTGAGATGGCTTTGGAGTGTAGAGTCAAGCAGGACTGAATGTCCATTCACATTAAGAAGCCAGGGCATCCCAGGCAGGGAGACTCAGGAGCAGGATAAAGAGTCACATTTCCTCACTGGGAAGTATAAGCAGGCTCACAGTGGGTAGGAGGTGGTAGGGAAGGTGAGGGAATAAGGCTGGAGACTTGGGGACTGTCTTATGAGGGGATTTGGGACTGACTGCATAATTTCAAAGGTGAGCTGAAAAACATTTCTGCTCTGAGATGCAATGCAAATTCAAATTCAGTTCTGGGCAGGAGAAATGTCCTGTGCAAATCAGACAAAGAAGGAGATTCTTGAAACAACTGAACCCTGATGACAGGAAGACCCTTCTCTAGTTGAAGTAATGCTGAATCATGAGAACAGAGTGAGGTTAAGGAGGGAATTCCCAGCCAGAGAGGACAGGAACAGTCTAATGAAGGTTTGAAGAATTGTAGTGACCAGACTATTTTCTGAGTTCTTTCTGGTTATGAATACCTAGAGTACCTTTTGGTGAGTCAAATGGTCACTGAGACTTTCCCAAACTGGCTACAGCTTCAACTTCCATGCCTCACTCAGTCACTTGACATTATAAGCACAGGTAATGCAGGGGGATCATCAATCATTCCTGGAGCTTCCCCAGTTAGGATTCTCCCACCCCTGTACAAGCCTGGGAACCCTTGCCTTTTCAGACCTTCACTTTTGTCACAACCTCCTCTTCATTTTATGAGGTCCTGGTAAGTACCATCTCCCCTCCTCCAGATTCTTCCAACTGTGCTTGGGGTTGGACCCAGTACTATCAGAACATTTCATATGGGGGTGAAAGCCCTCATTTCCACATCAGTGTCCCCCACTAAGAGATGTTTTTTATGGGCAAGGGGTGCTGTCACTCCAGGACTTCCTCGTGGATGGGAACCAGGAGTGGCTGGGTTGGCAAGATGACTGTAATAACTTCTGTGCAATTTCTCAGACTCTGCTTTTAAATAATTCATTCAGTCCTTTGAAGATTTGGGATTCTGGCAATCTTTCTCCATCAGAGACCTAAGAAAACAGGAGAACCTTGGATCCTAGGGGATTGGAGCCCAGAAACAAGTCTGGTTTCATTTTTCCTGGGGCCAGGCCTGGAGAAAATCTGCATTTTTTAAAATCAGGAGGCCCCTGATCCTCTATAGCTGGCCTCCCCACTTCCAGTTTCGCAAACCTACCTGCCTTGGCATAGGATGCAATGAGGAGATCATCAGGTCTTGCTTGGAAATTCCAGATGTTGTCCCAATTTTCACTAATCATCTTGGTCACAAGGATTCCATTCACTTCCTTGGTTTCTGGTTGAATATATTTTTCCACCAGCTGAAGATCTTTCATTTCCTCCAGGGACATCTTTCTACATAGACTTATGAGACAGATGCATAAAAGAAAAGTGTGCTTGTGTCAGCTTAGAACAGTCATTCCTGTCAAGAAAATATTCTCTGAGAAAGTTAGGAGAAGGGCACTTGGGTGCCTCAGTCAGTTAAGGGTCTGACTTTGTCTCAGTTCATAACCTCTCGGTCTGTGAGTTTGAGCCCCCATCGGGCTCTGTGCTGACAGCTCAGAGCCTGGAGCCTGCTTCAGATTCTGTGTCCCCCTCTCTCTCTGCCCCTACCCACTTGTACTCTCTCTCTCTCTCTCTCTCTCTCAAAAGTAAAATAAATGTAAAAAAAAGAAAGAAAGAAAGAAAGGAGAGACATGGTGGGCATTCATTACTATGCTTAATGTTAACTTAAGTAAGAGAAGTCATGGTGGAGCCAGAAAGCATTTTCAATAGCTTTGTTTTAGAGCATCAGGATGATGAAGACAGGAACATATTTCAGAGGAAAGCACACTGGGAAATCAGCTAGACTGCATGGGTTTCAAGGAGCTCATCAGGTATGGCTTGTCTGAGGCCTGAGTGACAAGAGGGGACCAGGGCAGAAAGCCACTGGGTTCACAGGCCCTTGTCAAGTTTGAGCAACAAGAGAGGGCAAGAACAGAATCAGCACTTGGGCTAATTGGGTCGTTGAAATCACGTCTGACCTAGACAGCTCTAGATCTGACCAGAATCATAGAGCGGGTGGGGCAGAAAGGGATCTCAGTGTGTCAGGTCTGCATTACACGAAAGTCTCCCTGCGGGTCTACAGCTCCAGGTATCACTCCCTGCCCCAAATCTCTGGCTGAAGAGCAACATTTGCCAGCTGAGAAGGTAACCTCAGTTTGCTTGGGGGAGTAATCCCCACTGGCTTGGGATGCCACAGCTGTTCCCTTTGCAGATAACTTATTTCAGTTTCTTGAAATCCTACATCTATTATAGAAATGTAGCACACTAAATCAAACCACAGCATTACTAGTTTTAAGTTTAAGAATAATCTTGGCACACTTAGTGAGTACTTATTATGTAGAAGAAACTTTGACATACTGGAATATCCAACAGATAAGCCTTGCAATTAGAAGTTAAAATGTTATTGGGGTGCCTGGGTGGCTCAGTCGGTTAAGTGTCCAACTTCGGCTCGGGTCATGATCTCACAGTTTGTGAGTTCGAGCCTCGTGTTGGGCTCTGTGCTGACAGCTCAGAGCCTTGAGCCTACTTTGGATTCTGTGTCTTCCTGTCTCTGTGCTTGCACTCTCTCTCTCTCTCACAAATAAATAAAATGTTAAAAAAATTTAAAAAAAGTTAATATGTTATTATTTTAATGTTTAGACTTGGGATTTTAGGCTGAAAGTTTAGGCAATTTTACTTTGTTTACGAGAAATGTTTAAGAGAATTTAAGAGTCAATTCAAAGCTTAATTTTGCTAGATTTGTGAGATTTAATGAAGTAATTAGGATTTCTTCCTATTTTGTTATTGTCAGACAACCGAAGAACTTAAAAAGAATAAATGTAATTTATTTAGTGGAATCTTATTAACTAGGTTGAAGAAGCCTTTGTAAGTGGAAAACATTTACACATATGCCCTTGATATTCTGTGATATACTGTTTTAATCTTAATTCTCAGTTTTGCTTTCTCATCTGTAGCATGAGGGGATCAGGCTATAACTCCAAGTTGCCTCTGACTTAACTGCATATCTAATTTAACATTTTCTTTAGCTGAAAGTCAGATAAAATCATGACCACTCCATTCACAAGGAGGTTTTGCTTCCTGAGATCTCTTCCCTCAATCCTAAAATTTAAAGTGATCAAGCAGAATATGCAATTGCGCTCTTGACAGAGCTTGACTGTGGCATTTCCCTTCACCTGTCCTCCACCTTGGGGGTCTTCATGCAGGCATGGCACACCACATCCAGGTCTGTCATTCCAACTGGTCTGTCCCTCCTCCATCTCTCTTCTAGCTATTTTCAGGCAGCAATAGATGCTTCTGGATCACTTGGGATGCCTCTGTGACTGCAGGGGAGGCCTGGGAGCTTGTGGTTCTCCAGCAGATGGGCTCTGGGTCTTGTTCTTCCATTTGGATGGGGCAGGTTTGCATTTACCTATCTTCTATTTTGGGTTTCCAGATACATTTTGTTTTGAAGAAAGGGCTCTGGGATGCCTAGAACAAGTGTGACAACCACCTTTTTAGGACACTGCTTTCCACTTCTAAAGCAGCAATTACAGTACTTTTCCAGGAATTAATGTCCCTAAAGTCAGAGGAGATGAATATTGGAGGTGGAGGAGAAGAGACAGGTGGAAGTGTACCCTAAAGCATACTGAAGCAAATGAAACAATTTTGGAGAACTTTCTTTTGTCTTAATGATTAAATGAGTTGCAGTGGAATATTGTTCAGAACTAAAAAGATGTGAGCTATTAAGCCATGAAAAGACATGGCAGAAACTTAAGTGCATACTACTAAGTGAAAGAAGTCAATCTGAAAAGACTTTATTACTGTATGATTACAACCACCTGCCATTCTGGAAAAGGTAAAACCACGGAGACAGCAAAAAGATCAGTGGTTGCCAGGGGTTGGGGGAAGAGAGGGAAGAATAAGTGCAGCAGAGACTGTCTTTAGATACTCTGTATAATACTATAATGATGGACACATGTCATTATACATTTGTCCAAACCCATAGGTCAGACGGCACCAAGAGAGAAACCTAATGTAAACTATGAATTTGGGATGATTATGACGTACTGATGCAGGTTCATCAATAGTAACAAATGTGACACTCTGGTGGAGGATTTTTCAAAAAAATTTTTTAGTGTTATTCATGAGTGGTATTTTAAAAAATTCAATTTCTGATTGTTCCTGGTATATAGAAATACAATTGATTTTTGTGTATTGATCTGTATTCTGCAATCCTGCTAAATTCACTTAATTAGTTCTACAAGGTTACTTATTGGTTCCTTCAGAAAAACAATATTGCATTAGCTATGACTTCCAGTAAAATGTTGAACAGAAGTGGTAAAAACAAACCTCCTGGTCTTGTTCCCAATTTTGGGAGTAAAGCATTCCATCTTTCATCTTCAAGTATGACATTAGCTATAGGTTTTCTGTAATGCCCTTTATTAGTAAAATGAAGTTCCCTTCTATTCCTAGTTTGATGTGAGTTTTAGCATAAACGGATATAGAATTTTGTCAAATTATTATTCTGCATTTACTGAGACCATTACACAAATTTTTCTTTTTAAGTCTATAAAAATTGTGAACTACATTGTTTGATTTTCAAATGTTAAACCAACTTTGCATCCTTGGGATAAACCCTACTTGGTCATGACATATTACCATTTTTGTCAATTGTTGGGTTGGATTTGGTAGAATTTTTGAATCCATGTTTGCAAGGAATATTGGTGTGTAGACTGTAGTTGTTATTATTTAATTGAAATGTCTTCATCTGGTTTTGCTGTTAGGTTAATGCTTGCCTTTGACTATTTATGCCTTTAAATTGTGTGTTTAGATCATTTTCATTTGCTGCGATTATTGATATGGTTGAGTTTAAATGTACCACTTTTCTATGTGTTTTCTATTTGTCTTATCTGTTCTTTGCTGTTTTTCTTGTCTTACCCTCTTTAGGATTAATTAGAATACTTTTTATAATTTTATTTTATCTTCTTTATCTGCTTATTAGTGATATAGAGTTGTTTTTGTTTTTAAATGATTGCTCTGGAGTTCACAGTATACATGTTTTAATTCATCACATTCTACCCTATGTAACATTATACTAATTCATATATAGTATAAAGATGGTAATAGCACATACTTCCTTTTGTTTCCACTCAGCCTTTGTGCTTGGTTGCCATTCATATTTACCTCCACGTACATTATAGACTCTACAATACCTTGTTGTTATCTTTTGCTTTCAACAGACATCTTTATTTTAAATATTTTTTAAATTATGAGAAATGCCTTTTATATTTACCCACATATTTACCATTTCTAGTGCTCCTCATTCTTTGTGTAGACCTACATTTTTGACCGGTTATCGTTTACCAGAAGAACTTCCTTTTCTGTTTCTCCATTTCTTCAACTGGTCTGCTGGTAATTCTCTCAGCTTTTCTATGTCAACAAGTGTTTTTATTTTGACTTCATTTTTGGAAGCTTTTTGCTGGGTCTGGAATTGTAGGTGCACGTTTTTGTCTTTCAGTACTTTCAGGATGTTGTTCCATGTACTCTGGCTCATCTCTGTTTCTCTGTACTGCATCTTGTTTCTTGGATGGCTCTTAATATGTTCTTTTTGTTTCTGGCCCTCAGCAATATCATTTTATTGTGCATTCATGTGTTTTATCTCATGTTTCTTTTGCTTGAGATTTATTTGGGCTTCTTGGATCTGTGAGTTTATACTTTTCATCCAATTATGAAAATTTTGGTCATTACTTCAAGTTTATTCCATTCCTCATCTTTCTCTTCCCATTTTGAGACTCACACTACACATTTGTTAGACTGTACGATGTCCCACAGTTTTTTTATTTTTATTTTTAAATGTTTATTTATTTTTGAAGGAGAGACAGAGTGTGAGCGGGGGAAGGGCAGAGAGGTAGGGAGACACAGAATCTGAAAAAGGCTCCAGGCTCTGTGCTGTCAGCACAGAGCCTGATGTGGGGCTTGAACTCATGAGCTGTGAGATCGTGACCTGAGCCGAAGTCAGATGCTTAACCGACTGAGCCACTCAGGCACCCCCACAATGTCCCATAGTTTAATGATGCTTCATTCTATTTTTCCCCTAATCTTCTGTGTTTCATTTTGAATAATTTCTATTTTGTTACACCTCCAAGTTTACTAATCTTTTCTTTAGCACTGTCCAGTCTGTTGCTTATCCTGTTTATAGTGTTGTCCATATTTGATGTTGTTTCTTTTTTTCATCTCTGGAAGTTTAATTGGGTCTTTTATATATCTTACATATCTCTGCCACCATGATCACACTTTCCTCTACCTTTTTGCAGATATGGAGTATTTTTAAAATAGCTGTTTTATTTTATTTCTTTTTGGGGGGAGGATATTTTTTAAAAATTTATTTTATGTAACCAAAACAGTTCATTCATTTCTCATAACACTTTCTCCTCACCTCTCCTCACCTCTGACAACCACCAATCTGTTTTCTGTACCTATGAGCTTACTTTAAAAAATACATGTATTTTTTTTTTCTGGATTTCACATAAAAGAGAGATCATACAGTATTTGTCTTTCTCTGTCAGATTTATTTCAGTTAGAATAATGCCTTTGAGGTCCATCCATATGGTTGCAAATGGCAATATTTCATTATTTTTTTAAGTAATCTCTACACCCAATGTGGGGCTTGAACTCCTAACCTCGTGATCAAGAGTCACACGCTCTACCAACTGAGCCAGACAGGTGCCCCTTATTCTTTTTTTGTTTATGTTTTGTTTTTAATGTTTATTATTTTTGACACAGAGGGAGAGAGAGAGACAACACATATGTGTGGGCACATGTGTGTGAGAGGGGGAAGGGAGAGAGGGGGAACATAGGATCTGTAGCAGACTCCACACTGACAGCAGTGAGCCCGATGTGGGACTCGAACTCATGAACCATTAGATCTTGACCTGAGCCAAAGTCAGACGTTAAACCTACTGAGTTGCCCAGGCACCCCCCCTTTTTTTAATGGCTGAATAATATTCCATTGTATATGTACACCACAAATCCCTTGTCAATTTATTCATTGAGGAACACTTAGGTTGTTTCCATATCTTGGCTATTGTAAATAATGCTGCAGTGAACATGGGGGTGCATGTATTTTTTTTAATTAGTGTTTTCATGTTCTTCATTAAATACACAAAAGTAGAATTGTTGGATCATAGAGTAGATGGATTTTTAATATTGTGAGAAATTTCCATACTGTTTTCATAATGGCTGCACCAATTTACCTTCCCATCAACAGTGCACAATCCTCACCATCACTTGCTATTTGGTGTCATTAAACAGGTGAGCCTCCTTCACTTTAAGTCTGGGAGTGGTCAGCTGCCTCTGTGTTGAGCCCTGGGGTGGGGGAGTCTGAGCACATGAGCCCCTTAAGAGCTGTTTCTCAGTTTGCTATATATAGTCTTATGGGTCTTGGGACATGAGCTTCCTTGGTTTTCAAAGTTAGATGTTTTAGAGACCCATTTCTCAGGTGTATGCCTTAAAAGTTGGGGTGCTCGATGTGGGCTCTTCAGGGAGAAACTGTGGGTTTTGATTTTCCTCCCAGCTGTGAGTTGCAGCACCAAAGGTAGGATTTTTGGTGAGATTTTGTCCCAGTCTCTCTACCTACTTCAATGTGGTCTTCCCATTTGCCCAATCCATAGCTGTTGCTCAGTCAGCCTTTAGGTTTTTTATTCAGGAAATTGTTCCATATGTGGCTATAGACTCAGTGAGTTTGTGAGAGGAGGTTGAGTTCAGGATCTTCCTACATTGTAATCTTGAACTGGAATTCAGTCTTTGGTGGGAAATATCCATGATGGGGAAGCTAGGCATACATTGGGAGGGGATATACGAAGAATCTCTATACCATCCTCTCAATTTTTCTGTGAACCTAAAATCACTTTAGAAAATAAATTCTTATAAAAAATTAAAATGAGTTTTCCATTCTTTCTTGTGATATATCTATTAATGTTTCATATAACAATATTTTGTCTCCACCCGGAATGTTCAAGTAAACTTGATGCTTCAGAGATATGTAGTCTGTTTCATGCACACCCAGAGCCACTACACATATTTTCTTTAGCATTTGTAGATTCGTAGATGCTATATAAAAACAAAATTAACAGGTTACCAGTCTGGCAGGATGGCTTTAATAGGGCCATGGAGACATAGTCACTTTAAGAAGTGACTCTAATGGTAGAAAATCCTGACAGGCCAGTGAAGCCAACTTTGGCAGGTGTTGCCCGCCATACCTGTTGGTGCTACCTCTTCTTCCTAAATGGGATGTATGTTTTGCCTGAGTTCTTTTAGAAATTGTTCTAGGTTTGGGTAGAAGTATGAGATATTTTAAAAATGGCATTTTTTCCAAATGTAGAGAAATATGATTCTACAGTGATTCCAAAGACAGCTTCAAGGAAGAGAGAATCTGGTCCCTGATGGAAATCCCTTTTCATCTACTATCATCTTCCTCTCCACCATGCCTGTGCTGTACCCATACTGGACTTATTTCCATTTTCTGAACCAGTCACAGTTAAGATTACTACCATTTCAGCACATACGAATGACCATACCAGAGGCTGTACTTAACCACAAGGTGGATGCCTCTCCCCTAATACAGGTCACCAACCATTTGGGGCTTTCAACTTTTGACTCTACCAACAACTCTACAGGCTCCACTTTCCATCATAAAACCAAAGCTCCCACCCCCACGCCCCCGTCATTCTCTAGGTCTCACCTCCACCATTTTGGCCTTTCTTAGTTACCTCTCCCTCACTACTTACTCTTCCCGTGTCTCTTCAGGTCGCGAGGGAGCTGCTGCCACTGGTCTGGGCCCACTGTAGGGCAGTTGACAGCCCTTGCAAAATGCATTGTTCTGAATTGCAAACTATACTCTCAAGCCAAACACTGGAAATTTTCAGGTCATGCTTCAGTTCAGGGAGGGGACTGCCTTTTCAGCCACTGGCAGTTTGATTTCATAGGACCACTTCCTCTGTTAGTGGGCACTACCCACTTCACTATTACCTGTGTGGATACTTTTACCAGCCTACTCCTTGCTACACCCACAAGGAACATTTTCATAGAGCAGATAATATTTCTTTTCTAAGTATGTCCTGCCCCCATTCAGCCCTCTTGATACCACTGACTCAGTTCAAGGATCTCATTTTACTGCCCTGGGCCCTCCTGCAGGACATCCAATGGAAATTTCACATCCCATACCACCACAGTCCTCTGGCATTATTGAATGTCACAGTGGTCTTTTAAAGTCTTTGCTCCTTAAGTGACAGGGCAACACACTGTCTCCTAAATGAACTTCGTTCCTGCAGGGACACTTTAAACTCTTGGCCATATGGCCACCACTCTCCTCACACCAATGGGCTTGTCTGGCCCTGCTGCCTGATTCTTATCACACGAATCTAATGCCTTCGCCTTATGGGAGATATTATTTACATGTTTTCCTACATTTTTGAGTCCCCTTCCCGATTTCAAACGTCAAACATCTTGCTTTCCAATATTCACTGGTGACCCAATGGGGGACAGGTGGTTAGTGATGATCCCCTGGTTGTAGGTAGTCCTGGCCCATTAGAAAAACAAAGACCCCCTCTACTGCTGCTGGGCCACACTTACCCACTTGATATGCAAACTCCAGCTGAAATTCCGAAGTTTAGTGGCTTCAGTGGATAGCTCATTTTTCCTAACCACACCTCCCCACGAGAAGTGAGACCCTAAAAGCCGATAAGGAGCTCAGGATGGCTGACACCAGAAATGTTAGATGATGGTGTGTTGTGACAGTCACAACACTTTGTCCTATCCTACTTTGGAGGAGGTTACCAGCAAGCAGCTGACCCACAATGGTCCCATAGTAAATCACTACGAGGAGCAGTCAGTGCACAGGCATGAAATTATAGCATACAGATGTTTGCTGCTGCTGGTCTTACTCTGTGCCTTGTGTGCCATGCCATCTGGGTCATGGGGCTTCGCCTGGATCCCAGAGAGGCAACACTAGAGAGTTGCTGAAACTGCCTGGCCACTCGCCTGCAATTGCACCCAGAGTCAGGGGAAGGCTAGTGTTGGAAGTCAGTTCTGGAGGGGCTACTTCTGAAAGGATGCCACATGTGGATACTAGCCGGCAGTTCAAGCCCTCTCTCTTAAATGGGACCAATGGCACAAATGCTTAAAGGCCACCAGCCCTGCCCAAATGATCACCAGCATCCTCACCTCTGGGAACAGGCCATTACACTGCCCTAATTTCAATGCTAATTGGTGGGTCACACCAATCTCTGGCAAGACAAGGCCAAACATCAAACTGCCAAGCGCATATCACTAAATTTTCTTAAAACCACGGCTATACGTGTGCCTCCAGCTGTTCTGTTCAATGATGGAGACTCATGCCTTGGAGGAGAGCACCACCCAATCATTTGTGAGGTGCATCTCTGAGGACCCCCAAAATTTATTGAGAATTTGTGATAAATTCTCCTGGCAGGGCAAGCAAACCTTAATCAGGGCGTTTTAAATCCATGAGACCCTGTTAGACCTCTTGGCTCCTCAGTCCCCCTCCTAAGTGGCTCCCTGGGAGAGCCACTCTACTATAGCATGGCTCCCTTTGACTGTGGCTATGCTGGAGATGGCAATGCCCATGTCCACAATGGCATGAAATCTGAGACATGACCATACCAACAGCATGGGACTTGAAGATTCTGGACATGATAGAACCCTAGCCCATGACACCCCAGGACACAGCCTCATCCTGAATGCTATCTCTGTGACCTTCTCCTGTAGCAGAGATGACATCCAGGAACACATGGCAGTTGATGATGGTGAATACTCCTCGGGACTTGGTTGTGAACTGAACAGAATTTATTTATCAGAATCCCCTACTGTTGATCCCCATTTGGCATAGTTAGCTATGTTTATCCCAGGCCCCCTTGCTTGCTACTTGACTGTGAGGCAGGCTGCTCTCTGCTGTGCCTTTAAGCTTTGGGAAACCAAGGTATGTGTCCAGTCTTACCACTTTGTGGGGCCCTTTTAACACATCACTCAATTGCTTACTGTCATCACACCTGTTAGATTGGTCCATATCATGCATCCTACTAGGAGTTAGTGATTTTAATTTCTGTTGAGAGGACCCTTCCCTGGCTGGAGGTGCACCTGGCATAGCACTCCCCACTTCAAGAACAAAGCCGCAGGGTCACCTTCCCACACCACCCTTCCCCATAGTCACTGCTCAGGGCTCCATAATCTCCCTGTTAAGCCCTCTAATAGTCTTGTTTGTTAGTGCATTTCTTAGTGATTTCTTAATACAGATGGTTTTAGATAACCATGTGGCTTTAGATTACTTATTGGCCCAGCAAGGAGGTGTATGTCCTATAAAGGCCACCCCCTGATGCATATGTATTAATAATTCTGGACAAGTTCAGACAGCCCAACAGGTACAACTATCTTATCCAAGGGCTTTGATTTATTTTCTTGGCTGGACTGCAACAAATGAGGGGAAAGATTTGACAGGATTTCGAACTGTTGTTCATTGAATTATATTGTTGTTTGGCATTTATGCTTTGCTCATATGTTTCACGTGCTGGGTGACCAATCCATGTCAGCAGCTTTTATTATCTCTGCTGTCTGGACAATGCCCATGAGTTTCCCTAAAGACTAAAGTCTAGGCATTGATGGGTCACTTGTGATGTGAAAACAGCTATTTTGAGTTGCTGCCCAGGGATTTCACAGTATGACAACTTGCTCACACCCAGGGTCTGAAATTCATTTTAGGATGCCCACCATAAGTTCCTGCTTGACTTTTACCAGGGCACCTTCTAAAATAACCACTTAGGGTTAGGCCCACGAAAAGTCAGTGACGACCATCCTGATCACCTTGTAAGAGATGCTTGCTACCCCGCTCTTGATCTCCTGCTTGCTGGTGACCTGGGACTGAAGACAGCCTTTCCCTGGGCTCATTGCATCACCTCCCTTCTGGGATCTCTAAATAATAAATCTTGTGGCTGTACTTCGTTTATGTGGGTATACTGAAATTGCATCTTCAATCAAAATGACTCCAGGGTTTTCATGGCCCCAGACTGGGAGGTCAGATGTTGAGAGAGCTACCTGTTGCCCCTGAGCTCGTGCCTCTTCATTCAGCAGGTCAGTCCTGCATATTCATACTTCAGCACATTTGCTCTGGCTTCTCAGCACAATTTATGGTCAGGAACACTTGATATGTGGAACTTCTTTAGTTCTATTTTGAAGGTAGGATCCTCCAGACAACATTTTTGTTTGCTCTGCTGGGCTCTGTGACTGCTTTTAAAGCATTTCAGCTGATCTTCTTTGTGGATGGATACAGCTAATAAATGTAAAAGGAACGGTAGATATAAAAACAGCACCAGTGGATGCTAACCATTAGATACAGTGTTGAGAGAAATAGGATATTCACACAAAGTATCCACTCACAGCAGATTATAGAGGGGAAAATGTACTTTCTAATGAAGAGATGGGGAGGCGATGACCTCCACCAAGTGTAAATTAGCATTCCTGATAGCAGAATGACCTGGATTGTGTGCCAGCTGCGATGCAGCCAGATATCAGAGGCATCACCTGGGGCATTTTCTAGTAACAATGTCTAACCTGAATTTCATCATCAAGAACTAATTGGATGCAACCAGAATGTGGGCTGTTCTGTGAAATAACTGGCTTGAATTTTTAAAAAGAATCAATATCAGGGAAATAGACAACAAAAGAGAACAAAATGGTTTGGGCCAGGGGTACTGATCCAGATTTATAAGAGACAAAAGAGACATAACAAAAGGCAACGCAAGGATGTTTAGTGAGTTCTTAACAGGAAAAAAAGCAGCTTTACAGGACATTATTGGGCAAGTTGGGGAATTCTGAACATAGATTGCCTGCCTAGTGGTGTTCTAATAAGAGAAGAGAATGTCCTTACTTTTAGGAAATATCAACTGCAGTATGTAGGAGGTGAAGTGTCACAGTGACCTCAATTTACATTCTGATGTTCCTTTAAAATATTATACATTTATTTGTAAATAGAGGGAAAGGGTGGGGAATAGGTGCAGCAAAGTCTTATTCCTTGTTGAATCTAGGAGAATGTTTATAGGTGTTCTTCACACTATTTAAACAAAAATTCATGTAGGGGCACCTGGGTTGTTCAGTTGGTTGAGCATCCGACCCTTGATTTTGGCTCAGGTTGTGATCTCAAGGTTGGTGGGTTCCAGCCTCGCATGGGTTCCGTACCACATCAAATACAAGATATATTTGAAAAATATTTTGTCTAGTTTTTTAAAAGGACGTTCTACAACTATCGGCTTGTTCAGGGTATTTGCTTCTCTAAACATACAATTCTGTCTCTGGCTATGCCTAATATAAACTTTAAAACATTGATGGCTTCATAGTCATATTACCTAAAGTTCTAAGAAGTCTTCATATGCTGTTTGCCCTTTCTGCTGGTTCTTTATAAATGAGGTTTTAACTTTGGAGTTGTGAGTTTGTTTTCTGTGGGGACACATGTCAGAGTCCTATGTGGTCTGGTTGCGGGCTTGTCTGTCCGAGGTTTGGATGTGCCCCTGTGAGGTGGACCAGAGCTATTTCTAATTTGTGACTTATTTTTATGTTAATTTATTGTTTTGGGGTTGCTGGGCCCAGTGGGTTGTAGAATTTGATCTGTAGCACAGACTCAAGCTTACAAATCTTTAGGGGACACTTTTTTCCATCCATAACCCACGAAAACATAGTCAAGCTTCCTCACTGTCTCCTGGTACAGAGAGACAAGTTTTCTTCAGAACACTTTTTTTTTCAGAATATTTTAAAGAATCCAAGTTCACAACAGGGCTGTTTATCTTCAGTTCCCTCAGGTCCCCGCTTCTGACCTTCACAGGCGAGGAGGTGGGCATTTTCCCCACCACACCCAGCAGTGGTCGGTGCCCTGCTACACCAAGCCTTTTTTCCCCTGGGTACCTTTAAATGTCCTTTTTTCTTCCTCCATGCTCAGCTTCACATTTAGGTGGATGGGGAAGCAAGATACATCCCTGGCCCAAAAGTATGCTTGTTGTATGTAATAGAATTTCTTTGCATTGTCAGGATTTTCAAGCAATTTTGTTTGTTTCGTTATTGGAACCAGTTCATTAATCTATTATTTTTGGCTTAAGGGAAGAAACTATTATTCTGTACACCAGCAGAAAAGACTCCCCTGGGTTTTAAACTTTTAAAACTTCTTACATTGATTGAAAAATTAAATAACATTTATTTAAAAACCAAATTCTTTCTTAAAAGATCATCTAAACATAATAAGTTTGGTGAAAACAATTTCCATGACACAGGAAAAGAGTGGTGCCCTGGAAATCTATAAACAAACTAGTTTCAGCTTCTTGATCTCAGGAACCACATTCCATTTATCTCAGGGCCTCCACAGTGCTGGTCTGATAACTGGCACAGAGTGGGATCCTGATTTTTGTTATTGTCATTAACTGACTTTAAATGTGCTTATCTACCCATCAAATAGGAAGACACATCTTTTTCTTCCTGAATCACAGCTTGCCTTCTGTGCGACCTTAACCGCAACAGCATATCGTCATTGCTACTACTTACAGACAAAGCCCCAGCCTGTGTATTTCGTTGTGGGAAAATGGAATTGGCATGTGGTCAGCTCTCCTGTGCACTGTGAAGGTGGGAGTTTCCTCCTGATTTCAAGCCCTCTGGGTCCAACCTCAATCACAGCAAAGCCAGTGGAGGATGCATGAGATAGGACTTGCCCAGGACACTAGCCCATGAGTGCCTCCCTGCAGGCCCCTAATTCCAGTCCCCTGTCTTGGTGGAATGTGAATGTGTCCCTTTGGGCCAGGGATGTATCTTGCTTCCCCATCCACCTATTTACTGCATTCTGACACAACTTTGTTGGGCTCCAAGGCAAGGTGAAGGGCCCAGGAGCCCACACTGGCCTGTAGAGCAGCTTTCAGGAGGTTACTGGGGGTAGTAGTTAACACTACTAGTGCCCACCTGAGGGGAGAACTTCAGCTCTGGAATGTCACAGAATTAACCTGATGCAGTTCACTCACTTGATCATGCTGGCCACACAGGGACTGTCTCCACCACCCAAGTTCTGGCATCTCGGGAAGGGGTGGGGGTTTCAGTAACGGGACAACCTGTTACTGAGGTAAAGGGTGAAGCTTTCAGAGAACCTCTGAGCCTCACTTATGCAAGATGTGTGTTATGCAAGATGCCCTGCACTACCTCAGGCTCCTGTTTCTCCTGTGGCTTTGGAATGTCACAACTCAATGTCACAGCTCCCTGGCCTGAGGCTCCAGAGAGCCTGCGCATTGCCCTTCCACTCCCAGAACTAAATGTCTATGGTTGCCTAGCCTGAACCTTTTCTGAAGATAGTAAGTTAGGAGGAGAGAATTCTTTCTGTAGCCACAGAAAGGCAAAGAAGGCCTATGGTCATCCCTGTAGGCTGCTTGCCTGGGCTCCTGAATCTGCTGCCACTGTGCCCTTCAACTTTTTCAAAACAACATCCATTGAACAGGCAGGGAAATCTGGCTCAGTCATGACACCCTTGGCAGAGAACCTGAGACCTAAGCGTCTTGGTTCGTCTGAACCCTGTTTTAGGATGGTCTCCGTTATTTGACAGACACAGATTGGGAGCCTTACTCTGTGGAGGTAGACCAGCAGTGTCTCCCACCTGCAGGGAGGGGAAAGACCTGGCAATAGTGTGCTCAGAGAGAATTTAAGTTAATTCTGAGGAAAGAGTTATACTTTAATCCAGTAAGGCCACCATAGGACCAATGGATAGAGGCTTTGGGAAATTTGGGACTAGGGGCAGAAAAGTATCTTTTTTCTCCTTCAGATCTTTGAAAAACAGATTTCTCCTTTATGAGCTGTAGAAAGTAATCGGCTTTCATTCCATCTTCCTGACCTTGCTTTATGTTCTCCTTGAAGGAAACTAATCTGGGGATTCCATATAAGGACTTTTGGGTAATACTCACAAGATTCCAGGCAAGTGGTTTTATGAGACCTTGATCGTTGCTTTCTATTTGTTGACACTCGATGACTCTGCTTATTTTAGGCTTTTCTTGCAGGATTCTTTGTGATTCTGAAGCCTCAGATGTGTGCCACAAACAAGGACAGGATGTACACTGATCCTGTCCCTCGGTTCCCTTGATATAGGACCCGCTAAGGTAAGTCGAGCATCAGGCTACATCTAAGTGCTTAACAATGGAAAGAGGAGGTGAAAGAAGTAGCCAATGAAAGCCCTGGTCATTATCTCCAGCAGATCTCACTGACAACACAGACAGACCTTTGGTTCCAAACTGTTTGCTATATGGCTGTCTATTTTCTGGCACTGGTAAACTATTTTGGAATTACAAATTTGGAATTACAAGGAAGAGTAATTCTATGGCATGTGCAGCATCACTTTCCCTGTATATCTGTAGTGTGTGCTAATAATTGATCAGGAAACTCTTTCCAATGAACCGAAATGTGTCCTCAGAATCCTTCTTAACATTTTTCAAAGAGTTCCAATTGATAATAGTTGGCTAAAAGATGAAACCTTTTGCCATTCCTGGTTTATGATGTTCATAATGCTCTGATAGAATATAAGTCAAAGGTTAAAAATGCAATGGATCTTTAAAATTTGTTTAGGATTCCATTTATTGGTAATTGCAAAGTAAACATTTTTTGTTTTGTTTTGTTTGTTTAATTGAACTACCTGGGTGCCTTACACAATTCTATTATCATAAAATGTCCTTACACATGGTTATCTTGCACATTTTCAAAATCTGTTTGTTTTAATTTATTTCACAAAGTGATAGCTACATTTGCTTATGAGTTTATGCTACTCACAGTTTAGTATATGTGCTGCCGAAGCGAGCACTGCTACTCACAGTTTAAACTGCATTTTTTCTTTCTCTGATATTTTCAAGGCTTACATGTTAATATTTTCCCTCTTATGGAAATTACCATGCAAGGAAACCATGGGCCCCCAAATGAATTAAGTCAAACAATAAGCAGCTAACACTTATTAAAGGCTCAAATATATTGGGCTCAATTTCTAAGTGCTTTACTTGTGTTACTATAATTTTAAAGTTCTTACCATAGCCATGCCAGAGAGATAGTATCATTTTTTTCCTATATTACAGATAAGGAATTTTGGGGAATCATATAGCTATGTCCTGGGTTAGGAAACCATAGGGAACACATTGCAAAGCAGAACACTGCTTTCTGGCCTTGCTGAAAACAGCAGACCATGCTTTCCTTACCTAGTTAATGTATATCTAGGGGGCTCTCACCTCACTTTTCTATATGTGTTGGAATGTCACTTAGATCATGATGGATTTCTGTCTTTATTGTTTTCTATCAATGTCCCCTACCAACTACTTACATTACAAAATTGGGTAATTCCCCCTTGCAAAGCTTTTCCAGTGTTTTCCATGGGTTGAAACGGCAGTTTCTTCTTGGCCTTCTCAGCAAGGCCTCTCTCGAGGAGGAATATGGAAGCTTGTCTTTGGTCTCCAAGGACTCTCCCTTGGGATGCCTTTTTAACCCACTGGAAACAATTCAGACTGAAAAATTTGGGAAGGAAATGATCTCCTGTAACACTACATGACCTTATTAAACAGGGCAAATGGACAGAGGTACCCTAGGTCTAGGCCTTCATGGCTCTAAATCAGGACCTGGACCCATGGGCCTCTTGCAGAGTGTGTTTGGTCAGGAACAAGGCCAGTAAACTCCCTCCTGATATATTGGATAATAATTATCTAAATATGCCACCTCCTAATAGAACCCAGTTGCTAGAGGAAACACAGGCCATCCATAATGAAGGGGATGCTGACTTTCTCCTACTGTTTTTAATAAAGGTGAGGGCCTGTCCCTCATTCATTTCCCAGGTTAATGGCTATGATAATTGGAGCCAACTGTGGTTAGTCTACCTCAGGATGGCAACTTTAAAGAATATTCCCAAGCAGCTGCTGAAACTCCCTTTGTTTCAGGAAATTCCCTGTCTTCTCTAGCCTGACATGGACTGACTAATTCCACTAGTTGGTGGAAAACAAACAAAACAAAAACCTGGTGCCTGCTCCTCTGTCTGAGCTGACAAGGTTTAGAACCAGGAGTCCTCTTTCTCTGCCTTCTATTAGCACCTCACATCTTCTGCCTTCCCCTCCCCCTCTTCCTGTTTCTGTACCACCTGGGGTGCTCCCTGCATACTGGCTCCGCAGTGCCTCAGGCACCATATGTTCCTCCTCCTATCCTCAATGTCATGAAGCAAAGAGCACCCCCTTGGACCACCTACTTCAGATTCCCCCACTGGTGTCCCAGGTAAAAACTTACAATGGGAACAACAAATTATCTTTTAGTGTGTTATTTTATTTTTGAGAGAAAGAGACAGAGTGTGAGTGGCGGAAGAGCAAAGAGAGAGAGGCACATAATCTGAAGCAGGCTTCAGGCTCTGAGCTGTCAGCACATAGCCCAACACAGGGCTCAAACTTGGGACTGATGAGATCATGACCTAGGCCAAAGTCAGATGCTTAACCAACTGAGCCACCCAGGTGCCCCTAACAAATTAACTTTTTAGTGGATACAGAATGTATTGGATGTTTAAGCTAATCTAAGTTTGTTGGTTTGATACAGACCTGTTTATCAGCATTAAATAAAAAACTTTTTATTCTATCTTGGTTTGCTAAAGGCCAAATAATCTCATGTTATCTCTGTTGTAATTTGTTAGCAAAAGGATGACTTAGAATAATAGTTAATTCTGTCTCAAATTTTTCATGGGTAATTGAGATAGCTTTCAAAGTCTTTGGTAACCTGAAACTTTAAAGTTTTATTTGCACCATAAATGGGATTGAATTCTTTGGATACCTAATAAGATAAAAAGCTAAGGCACTGATTAGTAGATGTAAGTTTGTGCTTATTGCAGAACAACCAAGTCTATTTGGGTCTGGTAAACATGCTTCATGCTTTTTTAAGATTTTACTATGGAAAACCTTCTTTGTGCTTACTTGATAAATTTACCATCTAAAAACTGTTGTAATGGTTCTCAATTGGTTACTAAGTTTTCATTGGAGGCTAAGGTTTCTAAGAGTTAAAATTCTGCTAAGTGTACTTAAGACTGATGGAAATAAGGAAACAACTCTGTATGTAGGAAAGTAGAAGGTATGTAAGAAAGATATAAGGAATGAAATACATTTTTTACTAAAGGTAAAAGAATGTAATTTTGTCCTAAATGAGACTAGTTGTTTGGAGAGAAATGACGTGGGGCAAAATCTGAATGCAAGGAAAGTTATAGAAGGTTCATGAAAGGAAATCTTTGAAAATAAATTTTATGTGTGGTCAGGATGGACCAAGGTTGGAATGAATGAATTTTAAAAGTACACTGGTATAAAATTGGAATTCTGCTTTCCCCTCTATTCAAATTACAAAGTTTTCTTGGACTGTGATCTGCTCTTAATAAGAAAATGTAAACAAGGTGTTTTCTTTTTTCCTTTTTTTGTCTGCCAGGAAAACCAAAGCTTATGTTTTGTGTTTTTCAGGTCTTTGATGACTTATTTAAAACTTCTCAGTGTTGAAGGAGCTAAATTTTGCTAACAACTAAATGACCTTACTGGACAAGCTATTATAGAATGTACACATGCCAGTTTAAAAGAAATGCTTCATAAACAAAAAAGGGGAAACCCACATAATTCCTCCCCTTGGAATTCACTACGTAAAGCCTTATACACTCTAATTTTTTAAAATTGTGTTTTCCAAAGACTCACAGCTGCCAAACAGCACTTTAAACCATCTCCTGGCTCGACTCCATGAACCAAGGTTTTTTTTTTTTTTTTAATTTTTTTTTTCAACGTTTATTTATTTTGGGGACAGAGAGAGACAGAGCATGAACGGGGGAGGGGCAGAGAGAGAGGGAGACACAGAATCCGAAACAGGCTCCAGGCTCTGAGCCATCAGCCCAGAGCCTGACGCGGGGCTCGAACTCACGGACCGCGAGATCGTGACCTGGCTGAAGTCGGACGCTTAACCGACTGCGCCACCCAGGTGCCCCCCCCCATGAACCAAGGTTTTACTCAAAGACATACAAGGCAATAATTCTTGGAAAGAACCTTATGAACTGATAACACGGGGAAGGCAATATGCACATGTTCTTCTCCCATCAGGACCACACAGGGTGCCTGCCCATCTGATTATAACCATATCATGAGTTGGAAGGATCAGCCCTTCACCTCTCTTTCTCCAGTGGCTAATTTATCCTTACAAGGACAATAGAGGAGACCATGCCTACGAACGACCAAGGCAAATGATGTCACCTGGGGACAACTTAAGAAGCTTGATCAAAATGCCATTGAAGTCATGCACCATGTTGGAGCACCACCAACCCCAGAAAACAGGTTTTTAGCATATTTAGCTGTGGTTTCTCAAAACTTGGCTAAGGTAATGTTTTTCTTAATGTTTCTCTTTATCCAGACCTCTATTGCTTTTTCATCACTTCATTGGGCTAATATCATAGACCCCCCCCCTTTCTTTAAGTTGGTTACATTACTGGTTAGTCGTGGCTCTGCGTCCCACCACTAACCATTAATGATTCTTTTTGGACTGGAGACATCTGGCTTCCGCCAAAAGGCCCTCTTACTGGAGAGATTGCTTAAAGCTGAATACTTCTGTTCCTTTTGTGTCACCTTTCCCTCCTATTTGTGTAACCACTATGAACGCTTCTGCATGTTTAAAAATCACAGCACAGATATATCTTCACTACATGCCTAAACAAAAACTATAAAACAAATTTGACATTCATTTCAGTAGCTTCTTTTGCTACATACACCTCCACCAATGATTCTTATCCACCTGCCCACCCCTCATTGATCATTGCCAGATAAACAAGATATGGTCCCCTAGTAGTTCTTCAGTTATCTGGAAGCCCCTGCCAGACCTCCCTTGCCAATAAAAAGGAATTTTTTTCAAAATCTTACTCTCATTAACTGGGGTCCGAAAGGACACTTAACCTCAGCAGGCAAACCTATTGGATTTTCAGAACCTAGCAAATCTTCCATCCTTTGGACTGATGGCAGACTTTAAGGCCAATATTAAGAATTGAAAACAAAGTTTCACATAGCCCAATGCATAAGACAACTTATGGTGTCTTAGCCTCCCTCCCCCCCTTTTTAATACAATCTCTCCCATAGGCATTATGCTAATAATAACAGTACCTATTATATGAATTTCACACAGAATGTCTCAGCGTCATGATCTGTATATCTCATCCCTATGTTTTCATAATTTCCACTAAGCTTGTTAATATAACATTTGCCAACCCATATTATGTTTTTGAAATACCTCCTGTGGCTTGGTACACAGCCTGTATCAGCCATTATAATACCAAACTTCCTGTCTCACATATGTGTATCTTAATAAGACATCCTCAAATTTGGCTGCCAGTAAATTTAACAAGGCCCTGGGAAGTTTCCAATGGCTTCACTGAATTAGCCCAAGCCATTTCTAAGTGGAGACCTAAAAGATTTGTTGGATGGCTCATTGCCTTCCTTATCTCATTGGTTGTCATCTTAGCCACAGCCTCTGTTGCAGTGGTCTCCCTGACAGTCTATCCATACTGCTAAAGTAGTCAATCACTAATGACTAATACCACCAAAGCAATGATTACTCAAACACAGATTGATAATAGTATCATGCAGAAACTGCAAGCTGCAAGAACAGCACTCGAGCGGATGGGGGACCACCAACAGACACTTGTTGATCAAAATATACAATGTGACCAGCAACACGACAAAATTTGTGTCACTTCCTTATAATATAATACTTCTTATACTCCTGGGATTTAGTAAAAAAAACACCTACAAGGATCTTTTTCCACCAATTTACAGTCTGAGATGAATGCTCTGTCTTCCCAGCTGCACCAACAACTATTAGATATTCAACAGAAAGCACAGATACAAGTTGAACAGGAGTTATCTGAAAATGTGGAATGGTTGAATCCAACCAACTGGTTCCATGGCCTCAATTTATGTATTTGGATTTTTGGAGCTCTCTGCTTGTTAATCTTTTTTTAAATTTCTCATAGCCCTTTGAATGATCTACACTGTAGTGGCCTCCTTAAGATGTCATCAACAACAACTTATTGCCCTCCTCAGCTCCCATGAACAAGAATATTCCTCAACCAAAAAAAGGGGGATATGTGGGAAATCAAAGAGCTATGTCCTGGGTTAGGAGATTATAGGGAACACATTGCAAAGCAGAACACTGCTTTCTGGCCTTGCTGAAAACAGTGGCCATGCTTCACTTCTCTAGTTAATGTATATTGAGGGTTTAGGTCCTGCCTATGCTCATAAATTCCTTAGACCATGTTATCGCATGGAATATTTTATCTTGTTTTAACTTGTTTTTCTGCACGTTTTCAATATGTTCTTATTTGCACATAGACCACTGACTTATTGTTTCCCTAAATGTATACTTAATGAATATGGGAGCTTGAGAGAAGCTTGGGGAAGCTTCCCTTAGCCTCCCTCTCACCTCTCTTGTCTTGAATGGAGTCTTGAGTAATCCTTTCTGCCATCCTCAGCTTTGCTGGTCAAAGACAAAAGCTGAACCCACAAGGAATCTAAGTCCTAGAGAGCTTAAATAACCTCCCAAAGTCACATTGTTGGTCAGGGATTTCCTGTCAGCCAAGGTTGGAAGCCTCTTAACCACAATACCGTTCTTTCCACAGAGGAAAGAGAGGTTGCAGCTCTAAAGGAGATTAGTGTAGTTCAGTGCCAGAATACTCACTTTGAATAGACAGAAACAGATATATTAGATCTATTGGATTCCCCATACTTTTGTTTTTATTTTATTTTTTTTTTTTTTGAGGGAGAGAGAGAGAGAGAGAATGTGCACATGCACACACCTGCACACGAGTGAGCAAGCAAGTGGGGGTGGGGCAGAAGGAGAGGGAAAGAGAATCTCAAGCAGGCTCCACACCCAGCTCAGAGCCCAACTTGGGGCTCGATCTCATGACCCTACAATCATGACTGAGCCAAAATTAAGAGTCAAATGCTTAACCGAATGATGCACCCAGGCAACCCCAATTCTCCATATTTTGAAAGAATGACTTTAGATTATGAAATTAGAGTAGTAAACATAACTTTTTTTTAATGTTTATTTTTGAGAGAGAGAGTGTGAGTAGGGGAGGGGCAGAGAGAGAGGTGGGTACTATGGAGTTTTTTGTCTGAACTCTATAGGTAGATAGATGATCTTTATTTGTCCATCCATGCAACCATCCATCGTCCAGCAGATAGTTACTGAGCACCTTCCGTGTGCCAGGCACTTCCTGAGTGTTGGTGTGGTGGGATGAAGCTTCTCATCTGGTGCAGGGAGACACATAATAGCAACATGATGAATAAAATTGTAGCAGGTGGTATGCTATGAAGAAATAAGGAGAGTTAGTGATGGAAAGCAAAGAGGTCATGGCCAAGAAGCCAAGAGTCATAACAGATGCTCTCTGAGTTGGAATTCAGGCCTGAAGGGGTCAAGTCAGTGAAAAACCTTGACAGGGAAATGCCAGACAGACAGAACTGTGGGTTCTAAGACTCAGGGCTTTATCTGCCCTTGGAGCCAATAGAAGGCCTGAGCCTCCAAGTGTGCTGACCGGGAGCAAGATCAGAAAGGTAGGTGGGATCAGCTTAAGTAGGCTTTGAGACCTAAAGTGAGTATGGGTTTTATTCTAAATTAAGATGGCCTTTTGAAGGGCTTGACTCCCTTGCTTAAAATCAGGGCTCTGATTTACACCAGACAGGCTTTGATTTACCCTGGCTGCTGTTGGAAAATAGTTGGTAGGGGACAGGCACGCCAACAACAAGAGCATCTCAGAAACTGTTCTGCAGTCAAATAATTACTTACTGGAATTTGTTCAGCCTTGGAGTAATGCTACAAAGGAATTAGTTTTATAGACTTGTTCTAGAGTCCAAGGTTCAACAATGTACTCTGGCTAATGCTGTTACAGACCTGTGGTGTCCATGGGGGAGTGAACCAGTCACAGATCCCAGCTGCCTTACCTGTTGGCCCCTTTTCAGTGGATACACCTCTTGGGAGTATTGACTTACCATTTGGATACCTGCAGGGATCATTTCTTTCTCTCCACAATAGAAGTATTTTCAAGGAAAGCCAGACTCACTACTCGGTTACACATGCGGGACTTCACACGATTTCATCATTGGTGAAAATAAACTCAATTGTGTGCGACCACAAAAGGATTAAAAAATTGTTTACCTGATCATGAAGAAGTAGAGGGCATGTGGAAATGAGCCTGTGAACAGATACACAGGCTATAGGGAGTGGGCTGCAGGGGCTGCCTGCTGACTTTATTTTTCCTTACTGGTAAAGAGGAAAAACATAGTTGAGTAAAACTCATCTCTCAGAAAGGGAGAGGACTATAATTTTAGTAAGTTTGTATTTGAAAACAAAACAAAACAAAACAAACCAAATAACTTTCTAGAGGAGAAAAGTAAACTTTTCTGAGAGATGGAGTTGCATTCCCAGGAAACTTGTTACCCTAACTTGGATTTCCTAAATAGATTCTTCTGTAATTACTGAACTTCTGAGATCAGGGCTATGTCCCATCTGCACTTCCCCAGTACCTATTATTTGTTCTAGTTTGGAGAGGAGGTTATAGGACAGTGTATAAGAGAGGGAGTTAGCAGAGGTGGATCCTAGAGGTGTTCTAAAGGAAACTTGGGATTTTAGAAAAGGTTCATTTCCCTTCAAGGGGGGGACTCATGACTGCCAAGTTCAGAGGCTGGGTTGGGCAAAAGCACCTGGATATGGCTCCAGAGTTGAACTGGAACCAAAACGGCCTTGGCTGGTTAGACACTCATAGTCGCAACATGGAGACATTTCCCAGGAATGCTATAGTTAGGACTCTCTCCTAATCAGGCAGGAAAATGAGCTCAATGTCTCTCCTGGGTGGCTTAGAAGTGCCTGGCCTTCAGTTCTTGGTGTGCACAGCTGAGAACCAGTCAGCTCAAAAGAGAGTATAGAAATAAATTCAGTCACATTTGTTAAACGTGAAGAGAAAACAATGCTTCTATTGCAATCTTTAGCAAGATACTGTTGCATCTGTCTGGACCACCCCCAACTTAGTTTCTGGCCAGGATCTTGTTATGGGTTGAATTGTGCCCCCCAAATTCACATGTTGAAGTCCTAACTTTCAGTACTTTAGAATGTGACTGTATTTGGAAATGGGGCCTTTAGTTAAAATGAAGTCATTAGGGTGGACTCTACTCCAATCTGACTTGTGTCCTTAAAGAAGAGGAGATTAGGGTGGAGGCACACACAGAGGAAAAACCATGTGAGGACACAGCAAGATGGAGGCCATCTGCAAGCCAAGGAGAGAGGCCTCAGGAGAAACCAAACCTGGTGACACATAGATCTTGAATTTCTAAGCTCTAGAACTGTGGGACAATAAATTTCTGTTGTTTGAGTCACTCAATCTATGGTATTTTGTATGCCAGCCCTAGAAAGCTATAGACATTCTTTAAGACCCAGCTGAAGCTTCCCTTTCTTTAGTTGTCTTCCTTGACCTGTGTTTCCTGATTTAGTCTGTTTTGTGCCTCTCTCCTCAGGTGACTGTATAATTTATCACCTAATGGAGTGAAAGGAGCTACTTTTAGCAACTCTCACAGGACAAGTAGATTTAAACGTGTTATTTACTGGGCAAATGGAGGATATGGGGTCATCTCTCCCTCCTCCATGCCCCCATGACACTTTGTGATTTCATCTATGAAGCATGCTGTCAGTAAGTCTCCTAATGAACATCTATCTCTCCCTCACCAATAGGACGATAAGCTTTTCAAGAGCTGGATTGTGACTTGCTGACTCTGTGTCAGTCACTGGAACAGTGACTGGCACATTGGTAAATTTGTTAACATTAATTGAAAATTGAAAGCAAGAAAAAAAATGGGCATTCACTTTTGAATGTTCCCTCTCTGTAAAGAGAGATTTCCTACCATTCTTACTTTTTGTTTTTTAATATTTATTTTTGGGAGAGTGCAAGCAGGGGGGAAGGGCAGAGAATGGGGACAGAGGATCTGAAGCAGGCTCTGCACTGACAGGCTGACAGCAGTGAGTCGGATGTGGGGATCAAACTCACGAATTGTGAGATCATGACCTGAGCCTAAGTGGGACACTGGACCCACTGAGCCACCCAGGTGTCCTACTTCTTTTCTAATTTCATACTCTAATAAACTTTTCCCTGCAGTTCAAAAAAAAAAAAAAAAAGGAAGAAAAAATTTAAAAGCACAAAGGCAATATAGGATGGAAAGTAGCCTTTCTCCCTTCTGTTTCTACTCTCAGCTCTTTTCTCAGAAGGTAAACAATTGTCAATGGTTTCTAGTGCATCTGTCCATTAAAAAGTTATGCATGTATGTCTGTAAGTCTGTCTACATCTATCTCTCTATCATCTATCATCTCTATATTATCTATCATTTCTCTGTTTTATTTGGTTTATCCAGAAAAGATCATCTTAAAAACACCGCTTAGTACCTTGCCTTTTAAAAACTTAATACAGCTCATATATCTTTTGATATGAGTGCTTACAAATATTTATTCTCATCCATTATTTTGCACAAATACTCTTTATTCCATTGCACAGATGCATAGCTTATTTAAGCAGTCCCCTAGGCTATAGAGGACTTTTTTGGATGTATGTTTTGAAATTTTTCATGATCAGATCTGCACTGCAAATTGTAGGGCAGGGGAATGTACATTTAAATTTTTGATAGACACAAATTTCCTCCCAAAACAGGACTAGGATGAGCATGTGTCTCCTTCCCCATATCCCTTCTGGCACTTGGTGTTCTCTAACTTTGTGATATTTATCAATCCGTGAGGAGAAACATACCTCATTTGAATAGAAGCCTTTTATATCCAAGAAAGAGCAAATATCCTGCACATAAATTTCAATATTGTTTCCCCAGTTTGTCATTTGTCTTTTAGCTGTGACATTTCTCTCCTGAAAGTAAAATATATAAATATTTACATATTTAAATTTGTCAATATTTTCCTTTATGGCTTCTGGGTTTTGTGTGCCATGCTTTGCAAGATCTTCTTTATTCTGAGATTCTAAATAGATTAACTCTTCAATTCCTTGATTTTTTAAAAATTTTTAAGTCATTTACTCATTAGGAATCATTAGGAATTGGTTCACTTTAATAAGAAGACTGTGGTAGGATGTTAGCTTTATTTGGTTCAAGGGTGAGCCCCTGATTTGAATATAGTTATTGAAAAATGTATCTTTTCTCCACTGGTTTAAAATGCTACCTTTATCATTATCTAAATTTCAACATGAATTTGGAATTTTCTCTTTTATTCTAAAGGTATATTTCTTCTTTATTGTAGAAGAAACTTTTTTATATATTATCATGATATATTTTATTTCATTAGACCTAGCTCTTTCTTATCACTTTTATTTTTTAGCATTTCCCAAGCTATTCTTACAGGTTTATTAATATTTTTTTTGGTCAAATTCTCAGAAAAAAAAGGAAATGTAAAGGAAAAGGAATCCCCCCCAAAAGAAATTGCGATAATATTTAAAATTGTAAAACTGCATCAAACTTTTGGTTAATTTATGGAGAATTGACAGACAGATTTCAAAATTGAGTCTTTCTATCCAAGAATCCAAGAGCATGGTGAGCTTTAAACATTATTTCAATCTTATTTAATGTCTAGAGATATTTAATACAAATTACATCAGTCATGAATATTTATAATATTAAAAATCATTGCATTAAATTCTACAAAGTGAAAATTAAGAAATTTTCTGTTTCATGGTAGAATTGATCACATCTTTCTCTGAATTTGGGAAATCACATAGATAAAAATAAACAAAAGTATATAGCAAGAATAAACTTGGGTTCTTCAAGCACAGGGTGGTAAATTTATTTGGGGGAGGGGAATGGATATAGTAGGGCCTGTTGTGAAGTGCAGAGTCTGTATACAATCTCAAGGCATTCAAAGTAAAAAATACTTTTTTTTTAGGAGAAAAATAGATTGTTTTTCTGAGCAAGTAAATAATACGTGTTTGTAGTTGTCTCAAAAATTTGTAGTATATTATGACATAAGGAAGAAATGGTAATCACTCAAAATAACACCACCTTCATACATTTCCATATCATTATGTACCATCAAATGTAAGTATTCTGTATCTATAATTACATATATATAATGTATCTATCCATATTTATATTTACATATGCATATATATTTCTTTACATATACATGATATAGAGTTTTATATAGGCATCCTTTTAAAAATGCAGTTAAAAATTTTTTTTAATGTTTATTTTCTGAGAGGGAGAGACAGAGTGTGAGTGGGGAGAGGCAGAGAGAGAGAGGGAGATACAGACTGTGAAGCAGGCTCCAGGCTCTGGGCTGTCAGCACAGAGCCTGATGCATGGCTTTAACCCATGAACCTTGAGATCATGACCTGAGCTGAAATCGGATGCTTAATTGAATGAGCCACCCAGGTGCCCCTTAAAAATGCAGTTGTGTGTGTGTGTGTGCTTTATTCTTCTATTATATACCATACCTCTTAATGAATTAAAAACCTGATATGTGTCTTTTCTTCATGCTTAAACACTTTTATATAATGTGTACCTCTGCATGCTTATTGTTTACTTTTTTAAATGAGATCCCATTTTATGCATTACTCTATGTTTAATTGCCATGTGAATACTGCTAACCTTGTTGATTAAAAACAGCCCAAACTCATTCTTTTCAGTGGCTGAATAACATCCTATGATGTGGATGTTGGGGAAATAAAACTTCCCTGAATTTCTCAGTTCTCCTATAAAAATCCCTAATATCCTGAGAATTCTGAACATTAATAAGAATTAGATCTCTAGTCGTTGGTCTAGTTAGTTAATCTGACTCAGAAGGATAAAAACACTGCTCTTCATCTCTTCCTAGAGGGCCAAAAGTTTAGGGCCTGGTTTAAGTTACTGAGTTAAGCCCCAAGAAGCCCAAGAAGACAGGGCATTTTTCCCTAATCCCTGGCCTATGTTGTGTCTGGATGCTTTTGTGGGAATTTTTCCATCTGGAACACTGCAGGAAGAGCACCTCCAAGTGAGCATTAAGGTCTGCCAACCACTCATCTTTCTTTTGTTTGCATGTTTGAGTACTAGACCAATCAGTATGGGCAGGGAAGACTCTAGGAATGGTTTTTAAAAGATTAGCTGCTATTTTTCAAGCTTTCTCTGGTCCAAAGAAGACCATGTTGGAGACTGAGGATCTCAGATATCATCCTAGAGATTATATCATTCTTTTTCCAACATCCATTCTTCCTCTCCTACTAATAGGTGCACAGGCTGATAAGTTATCTTTTAGTCTGGGGTCATAGATCCTGATAAAGAATTTAAACTCTTTAAAAAACCATTGGGGAACCTCCCCTGGTTTAAGAAATTCTTTAACTATGGCCCTTAGTTCAGTCTTTGACCAAGGAGTACAAGATATCCGAGGAGGACTCCCTACAACCTCAGGAAGTTTTAGTTTAAAAAGTAACTGCTTCATTTTCTCTTCAGAGTGAAAAATTGTAGACCATGAGTACTCAGGTAAAAAAGAACAGAAGGAGGCACATCAGTCCTGTAATCTTTTGTCTTAAGTACTGTCAGCAACTAGACCCCGAGACCTGACCTTTCCTGACAAGCTTCTTGTACCCGCCAACCTTTGTCCCACATTTTTTCCCTTAAGTTCCTCTATCCAGCTTATCTATTAATTCAGACAAAGGTCTCTACAGGCATAACATCCCAGGATGGAAACCAACGCTACCCATCAGGTAATAGTGATTGTCTGGAAGAAAAGCACTGGTGGCCTAGACCACCCATATCAGTTTAAGCCTAACCCTCAATTCACATCTGTACAAATGGACCATGAAGTGTCTTCTAGAATGACCGACGACTACCTTCACCTCATTATAATACTAAACTCTCCACCCAAGGAGGAGCACAAGCCTCATTTACATAATATACAATGTATGTATATCCATGTTTTAAAGCACATGTATGGCCTTCTGGTTGCCTCTACACACAGTCATAAGCCTTCCTTATCTAAATATTCATCCTAACTCTAACCCTAAATAAAAGAAAGCCATTCACCCTTGCTCATGGAGTCACAGGTTTGGAAGTTATTCCCTGTGATCTCCTAATTTCTGCAAATAAAGTTTACTTTGTGTAATGACTGCACCTGGTGTATCTGTGAAGCACCAAGGAGTAAACTCACATTGGTTTGGTGACAGTACCTCTTGGGTTTTTAATTTTTCACTGGCCTTCTGTAATGAGTTTTTCAATGAGGCTATTTTAGAATCTTGACTTTTGGAGGCTTCTACATACCAATTAAAGTATGCATCCCATTCTATTTGTTTAATTTGGGAACACTTATTTTCAAGTCCACTTTTTTTTCTTTTTTTTTTAATTTTTTTTTACGTTTATTTATCTTAGAGAGAGACAGAGCATGAACAGGGGAGTGGCAGAGAGAGAGGGAGACACAGAATCTGAAACAGGCTCCAGGCTGTGAGTGGTCAGCACAGAGCCCAACGTGGGGCTCGAACTCACGGACCATGAGATCATGACCTGAGCCGAAGTTGGACGCTTAACTGACCAAGCCACCCAGGCGCCCCACAAGTCCACTTTTTAAATGAATAATCTTATCTAACTGGAATGTTCCCCATGATGGCCACTGTAATTCTAGGTTATTTTTAGTAAATTTTTTTCATCTTGCGGGATATCTGCAACTTCCAGGACTGTAGTTCTTAGACATAAAATAAACAGGTGTGCCTGAAGTGTCATGCATGACTCTAGAATTTAAGGATCTCATTAGCTAAGTCTTTGGATTTCTTGGAGCTGAACCAATACTGTAAGGGGATGTGCTGTGGGTTTGGGGGTTGTGTATGTTATACAGCATATCTCATTTTCTTGAGCCTGGCAGGTGACCTAGTATCCATCTAACCCATTCTATGACCAACTTACCCTATCATGGGAGTCTTCTTGAGGTGAGCATTCACTTTTAAATGCTTGACCCATGCCCACCATTTTTTGTGACTTTTTGGCTTCCAAGATGCCCATACATTGGACCAGAGAAGGCTCGAAAAATAGCAGCTAATCTTTTAAAAGACATTCCTAGAGTCTTCCCTTCCCATACTTATTGTTCTATTACTCAAATATGCAAACAAAAGAAAGATGAGTGGTTGTCAGACTTTAGTGCTCACTTGGAGGTGCTCTTCCTGCGGAGTTCCAGATTCCGTATAATAAAAGAGGTGAGGAAATCTGCTCAGATGCCCTGTTTGTAAGCGGGTTAATAAAAAGGCACAAAATATGATGAGAGGCCACAAGCCTAACCGAATTCACTGATATAGCTGAGTATTTTGAAAGGACCTAGGGGAAAGATTGTAAACAAAAGCCTGCCACATGGTTGGCTTTCTAGTTACAATGGCTCCAAGGCCAGAGACCTAAAGTAACACCTGGTCTTCCCACATTTCACCTTTCTAGCTGTCTACCATCAAAATCATGGTCTTAAGATGGATGTTTCATTTGTAATAAAATGAAGCATTAGCAAAAAGATTGTCCTCAAAGACCTTAGGCAAATTCTTCAGTTTGAGTGCCCCTCAAGGGAGGGCTCACACACAGGTCCCTCCCAGAGTTGATGGGACTCTATAGGATTCTCCAGGAAACCGTTATCAATAATTCCCTTAGAGCTCAGGGGAAAACCAAAAGTAAATAAATAAATAAATAAATAAATATTTAAAAAATAAAAAAAAATAAAAAACCTTGCCAAATTATAGTTGATTCCAGAACCATGCTGTCTGCTTTAAACCCCCATTTTGGACAAAACAAAACAAAACAAAACAAAACAAAACCTCAGTGAAAAGTAGGTTTCCATACTGGGGGTATCTAACTTTATTTACGATCAGAAACTTGGCCAAATTGAAGGGTGATATTCAGAGCCTGATAGGAATTTTTCTTGGCCTTCTCCCTTAAGCTAAATGTACCCAGAGGAAAACAAGACATTCCCATAGATGAATGGGAGATCTTGGTGGATTGGAGATTTATTTAACACCGGTGGGCTTAGAGGAGACCGTTTTCTCTAAAGATCTGAGCCCTGAATGCAAGTGGGAAGGGTAATTTATAGTTGTCGCTTCCATATCTGTGGCAGGTTTTTGGGCGCATGGCAAACAGGGCAAGAAGAACCCAGAAGAGGAGTCTCTAAGCTAGAGACCAGAGTTTGTTTTAGTCCCCTTGGCCATCTTTGGTGAAGTACTTTATTCATTTCTCCAACAAAAACACAAATTCCAGGGGCACCTGGGTGGCTGAGTTGATTAAGTGTCTGATTCTTGGTTTTGGCTCAGGTTATGATCTCATCGTTGGTGAGTTTGAACCCCACCTGTCTCTGCACTGATGGTGCAAAACCTGCTTGCTATTCTCTTTCTCTCTCCCTCTCTCTCTACCACTCCGGTCCTCTCTCCTTCTTCCCCTCCCCTCGAAATAAATAAATAAACTTAAAAAAATGCAAATTCCAGGGAGATAATCTTACCAAGAAAAAAAAAATTAGGCAGAAGTTCATTTAGAAGTTGACTTGTCAAGGACAAATAAAATTGTTAAGTGTCTTCCTCACAAATATTAAAAGAAAGTTTTAGCCATCCAGATAAATAACCTTAACTTATTCTATCTACCAGGAAAACAAACTCACATCCAACTTTTATAACTAGTCAATTCTATACTTATTACATGCTGGTACTTTTTTCTTTTTAAGGCATGGTGGTAATTTTAAAACAGAAGCTACAGGGTCTCTGCATGTCTCTGTATGTTCACATCTCTCTCTCTCTCTCTCTCTCTCTCTCTCTCTATATATATATATATATATATATATATGTATATACACACACACACATATATGTTGTAAATATATATATACACATATGTTTTATATATATATAATATACGTGTGTGTGTGTGTGTGTGTGTGTGTGTTGTAAATGTGTTTCTACCTCTGGATGGTATTACTAAAATTAATTTGTAAAAAAGCTCCATCTAATGCTTGTAAGGACTGGGTATTCTAAAATTGAGACAGATAGAAACTAACCCAAATGTTTTTCAAGTTCATGTGATCTGGAAAAATATTTGTCATAAAAGCTAGTTGAAGGTTAATGGTTTAGTTAATACAGACATGTCTTTAGAGTTAGCAACACTAAATATAAAACTTTTATTCTACCTAAGTTTACTAGCCAACTAAATTCATGTTATCTCTTATAAGATCTGTCAACAAAAAAATAATGGCTTAGGATAATAACTGACTTTGTCTAATGTTTAATAAAGTTTTTATAGGTAATCAGAACATAAGTGTTAAGAGCAAGTAGATTAATTTTTTTTAACTTTTATTTATTATTGAAAGTCAGAGAGAGACGGAGCAAGAGCATGAGGGGGGCAGAGAGCAGAGGGGGAGACACAGAATCTGCGCAAGCTCCAGGCTCTGAGCTGTCAGCACAGAGCCTGATGCAGGGCTGGAACTGACAAACTGCAAGATCATGACCTGAACCAAAGTTACACACTTAACTGACTAAGCCACCCAGGCACCCCAAGAACAAGTAGATTAAATAAAAAGTTTTGGGTAAAATTTTAAAATAGATTCTCAAGTCTTTTTGTTAACTTAAAACCTTAAAGTTTTGTTCAGTTAAATGATGAGTTATAGCCTTTAAATATCTAAATCAATTCCAACTGAGATAAAATACTAAAATATTTACTAAACATAGGTTTACCTATTGTAGCAGGATTCTTGCACAGAGAGTTGGGACACCAAAGCTTTTCTTTCCAGGAGGCAACTTTATGTCTCGTGCCGGCATGGGCTCAGTGGGTTTGTATCCAAAAACAGCCCCAAGTGCAGCGGGGTGTAGCCTTTTATACAATTTCTACTTCTTTGTCTCCCATATGTGGTGACATATAGTTTGATTGGACACAGTCCAAGTTACAGAGTTGTGTCAGAGGTACATATATCCGGATATAGGAGTTGATTGGACCACGCTGCCTTTTTTGTTTTGAGGAGGCTTCCACCGCATTCCTTAGGGAGGGGTTCTGCCACACTATGTTTGGCTCCTTATTACAGAAAAACTAAAGATATGTGGATATATTAATGCTCCAGTGGAAAGTTAAAAATGCATATGCTTCTAAAAATTTTAAGATGTATTTATGAATTTGCAAATTTAAAGAATACTAGTATGATAGATAGTTCATGATTACCTGCTCCTTGGTTTTTACTAGAAATGAAGATTTCTAAGGGTTAAGAATTCTAATATATGTAATTAAAACTATTAGAATTAATAAGGAAAACATCTCCATATGCCAGGAAAGTAGGATGTGTTTTCAGTAATCACAAAAAAGGATGAGAAATAGAGGTACATTTTTTTGTTGAGTTAAAAAAAGTAATTTTGCCGTAAAATAAGGCTGGTTTAAGGAGGAAAATCATGTGGCAAAATCAGAATGTAGAAAAAAATAGTTGTAGAAGTTTTGTGAAAAAGGAATCTTGAAAAAAATTGTCATGTGTGGTCAAGTTGGCTAAGATTAAAATAGATTTATTTTAAAACGAGTTTTAAAGGCAAAATTAAGCTGGTGCAAAATTAAAATGTGTATCTCTTTCTTAAAAGGACAGAATTTTCTTGGACTTTTGGTCTGCTTTCAATAAGATTATAAAAGTTTTTTTATCTTTTAAATATTAAGTTTATAATGATCTTATTTAGTTAAGTGCTTTAAAACTTTTAATATTTTGACAAACTTCCCCCAAATTCTAAACTAAAGCTTTTTGACCTGGAATATTCCAAAAGATTTTTCAAACTAATTAGACATATTTGATATGTAAATTACATAGAAAATATTGTCAAATAAATAATACTAAGCCTTGCTTGCATTATATTTGTGAGACTATGGTTCGTATAAAGTCCATTCTGCTTCCACTAAAGTGGTCCCTCATTGTCAGACGTTTTCCATTCTGCTGTCCTTGTGATATGTCAACAGTGCTCCTGAATCAGAAAAACTAGGGTAGGCAGGGGCACCTGGGTGTCTCAGTCACTTGAGCATCTGACTGTTGATTTTGGCTCAGGTCACGATCCCAGGGTTATGGGATCGAACCCCGCTTCGGGCTCCAAGATAAGCATACAGCCTGCTTAAAATTCTCTCTCTCTCTCTCTCTCTCTCTCTCTCTCTCTCTCTCTCTCGTAACTCTTTCCCTCCACTCTATCTCTGTAAAATAAAAAAATAAAAATAAAAATAAAAAATAGAAGGCTATATTTGAAAGAAGAACTAAGATGGGAAAATAACAATTGTAAATTCAATGAACAGGGCTATGGGAAGTTCAAGAGAGCCAATGGGCTCCTCCTGGCTCCCTGAATCTATTTTTTTGATATTTACATTCTTCCGCCCACCATGGTACATTTAAGATGACTCAAATTATGAATAGACATTGATGTGGAGACTTCTATCAAATGACAAAAACAGTCTACTGGCAATGTCTGACCTGTTCATTCCATAATCCTGGAAAAAATTTCTGTTTGTTCCCCAAGGCTTCAGACCTCCTTCTGGACTCTTTGAATATTTGCAGCTGGATTTCATTCAACAAGAATAACATGTTCTTGTTATTGTGTGTGTTTTCTGGATGGGTTAATGCTCTTCCCTTCTGTAGCTGGGGTGGAGGGGTGCAAGAGCACCTGGCTCCCAAACAGACAGGGGTCCCAAACAGACCAGGTTCTGCCACTTACCAATGATAAAATCCAAAGGCAGAGGGAGGAGTGGTGGTGACACAAGAAAGGAATTTATTTCAGTGAGCCCAACACCAGGAAGACAGCAGACTAGCATCTCAAAGACTGTCTCTAAATGCTGAAAGTACTTCTAGGTTTATGTATGAAAGTGTGGGACAAAGTTTGGAGGATATGTGCAGGTGGGAAGTAAAGGTCAGGTCCATCGTTGTCTTGGGGTCAATCATGCGGCTGAGGAGGAGGTGTCTTCCTGGATCAGAACAGTCCTTATTGTTTGAGGGGGTAGTTTTGGTCCCCATTAGGGGGTGCTTTGCCTTCAGGGTCATTTGCCTGAGTTAAGAGATACACTGGAAAGAACTTAATTAGAAACTTTAAGGTCAAAATAGAGGTAGCTGAAGTCCTCTTTCACTGCCACAAGACTGATGACCTAACAGTTAAAAACAGGAGTGCCTGGGTGGCTAAGTTGGTTAAGCATCAGACTTTGGCTCAGGTCATGATCTCACGGGTTTGTGGGTTTGAGCCCGACCTTGGGCTCTGTGCTGACAGTTTAGAGCCTGGAGTCTGCTTCTGATTCTGTGTTTCCCTCTTTCTCTGTCCCTTGCCCACTTGCTTTCTCTCTCTCTCTCTCTCTCTCTCTCTCTCAAAAATAAATAAACATTAAAAAAACACAAAGAAACCCATTAAAAATACATTTTCCACTTGGAGTGTACTTTCTACTAACTCCAGTGACTAAGGCACTCACTTCATTGGACAAATTATATGAGCCTTAGCAAAAACCTTACAAACTCCCTGAAATTCTATCAGTCTACAACCTTCTGCTGATTCCTTTTTGCACTATGCTAGTATGGCAACTACTGTAAGTCTCTAATGTCTTATGCTCCAGCCTGTCACCTACAGGTTAAAGAAGCTTTCTGGATCCTAATTCAGAGGAAACCGCTGGTCACAGTGTAGAGCCTGGGTGACTGGGTTTTCTAAAATGTCATCAGAGGAAGACAGCCCTCAAGCCCCATTGAGAGGGACCTTACTGATTGCTCCTGAACACTGACAGTGCTGCAAAATGTATTAAGTTTTGATTATGCATCACACAGCTAAAGATGGCTTCATCTGACACCTGGTCCAGTCCAGATGCTGGAGGCTCTAAACCAAACTGATGAGGAAGAGAAGTAGCAGACACAGAGGCACATTAAGACAACAGATCAAGACTTCATACTTTAACTGAATGTAAAACTCTTTCTCCTTTTCTTTTCCTTTCCTCTGGCATTGGCCTGGAAAGGTAATGTCCTCAGTCTATATTCCCCAGGCTGTTGGGAAGGGGGGGGCAATCTGTTTTATTCTGGGCCAGCAGAAAATCTAACTGTGCCTCTAACTTTTCACAAACAAAATAAGACATCTCATTAGTTGAATCCCCTAAATTTATATTGTTGAGTTAAACAGGACCTAGAAGGCTTTTGTGATTCAGAATTCACTGCTTTTGGCAGGTCCCTACTTCTCTGACTAGGGATAAATATAAATGAGGCTATGATCAAGAACTCCTTAATTTCTAAAATAATTACAAAATCTGCTGCTAAAGCAATAGGTACGCAATAAAGATCCTTAGATTCTCTGGCCAAAGTTGTCTTTGATAATAGAATAACTCTTGATTATCTTTTTTTTTTTTTTTTTTTCAACGTTTATTTATTTTTGGGACAGAGAGAGACAGAGCATGAACGGGGCAGGGGCAGAGAGAGAGGGAGACACAGAATCGGAAACAGGCTCCAGGCTCTGAGCCATCAGCCCAGAGCCTGACGCGGGGCTCGAACTCACGGACCGCGAGATCGTGACCTGGCTGAAGTCGGACGCTTAACCGACTGCGCCACCCAGGCGCCCCTCTTGATTATCTTTTAGTGGGCAAAGGGGTGTCTGCGTTGTGTCCCACACAGTGTATCTCTGTTGCAATTTGTTAGCAAAAAGATGGCTTGAAATGATGCTTAATTCTGTCTCAAAGTTTTCATGGGTAATTAAGATAGCTTTCAAAGTCTTTGGTAACCTGAAACTTTAAAGTTTGGCTTGCATGACAAATGGGATTGAATTCATTGGATATCTAATGAGATAAAATGCTAAAGCATTGAATACTAAGCATAGGTTTGTAATTTTAACTTCTTGCAGAGAAACTAAGGATATTTGTGTCTATTGGAAACATACTTTGTGCTTAACTGATTCATAAATTTACCATCTAAAGATTTCTGGTGTAACCAGAAATTGGCTACTACTTAGCTTTCACTGGAGACTAAGATTTCTAAGAGTTAAAATTCTGCTAAATGTAATTAAGATGGATAGAAATAAGGAAGACAACTCTGTATGTAGAAAAGTAGGAGATCTGTAAGAAAGATACAAGGAATGGAAATACATTTTTTGTTGAAGGTAAAAGAAAATAATTTTGTCCTGAGACTGGTTGTGTGGAAATGGCTTGGAACAAAATCTGAATGCAAAGAAAAGTTGTAGAAGGTTCATGAAAGGAAATCTTTGGAAAGGAATTTTATGTGTGATCAGCAGGCTTTTCTTTCATAACTTTCTAAGGCTTTAACAAACTTCCCAAGATTTAAATTGTAAATTAAGCCTTTTTGAACAATTATGCCTCTTTTATTTGGTATGTTGTTACTCTGGAAAGCCCTGTCAAATAATAGTAAACCTCAGGTTGTTGCTGGGTAAATGCTATAACTGTTCATATGTATAAATGCAATTCCTGCAGTTTTAATATGTTTTGGTAATAAAGTCATCATGATATACTGATTATTGAAATGTTATGTGTCACAGAAATAACTGGATTACCTTGTCAACTACATAATAATGAACCCTCAGATTATCCATGTCCATTTTTGAGTCTTTTGTCATTTATAGTTATTGTTCTTATGCTCTTACAAAGAACATCTTCAAGGAGATTTATAAAAAGGAGATTTAAAACAGAGGTATTTGACATCTTTAAAATCCTAAAAATTAAAATGGGTAAGAATTTCCAGAACTAAAAAGCTGCATTTGAACTTAACAAGAATTAAGAACATGGAAATAAATGAACTGAGGAAGATTATAGTTTTTGTGACTCTTGTGTTAAAGTATTGCTGGTTTTCTATATGTTTGCGCTTCCAGATTAAGGAAAGTTTCTCTTAAGATATCCATGATATACAAAAATCAGATTCCTCTGTGAACAAATTGAATTTGAACAAAATTTGAATTTGAATTGAATTTGAATTGAATTTGAACAAAAATTCCTCTGTGAACAAATTGAAGCATTTAGCTTTTCACTCTACATGAACCCCCTGAAATTCACAAAATCTCAATGAGTGTTCTCTCTTCCATTACAATCATATTTATTTGCATAAGTTCAATAAGAATCTGCTCTCCTTATAACAGGACACCATTAGAAATACTGGTTATTTTACCAAGGCTTTGACTGGAATGTCATATTTAAGAGATATGCATAGACTCAGATATGACCAAACAGCTTTAAGGAACAAAGACCTGACTTTATGAAACATGGAGCCATAAAGCCTTTTGGAAATGTTGGCCTGATACCTTGGTTGCCATGTTCCCAGCAGCCTTACCACGTGAGTAAAGAATGTCACTTCCCAGCAGGTGCAGGAACCTCAGGATATCTTGGGGACCTCATGAAGAGAAATTTGCCCAAATCTACAGGCAGCATGTCTTATGTCAAGTACTTGGCTTGGCTTCTAGTCTGGAGAGGCTACTAAAAGTTTTCTTATAAAAAGTTCTAGCAAAGCAAATTTTAAAAGATTTATATGATCAATCACCATTCTTGCTGAACTTATGTAAATAATTAGGCTAATTTTATTAAAACTGACCCTGTTTTACAAACAAATTAGTCTTGATTTGGCTATCTCTGGAAATGAGGGTTATTAGAAAAAATTATGTTTCAATAGCACCTATATGGATGTTAAATTCTAGTTCTGATTGTCTTTAAATGTTTGTTGTTAGCCTAAACTGGACAACTTAAGGTAAACTTCTGAGAAATTGTCATAATAGCATAAGTATGGGCAATCTTCTTGCTTGTTATTCTATGGGAATAGTAACAGGACCCCCTGGGTATATGATTATTTGAACAACTGAAAAAGGGGATGGATTCCTCCAATAATTGTATATGAAAAGGTTTTTCTCACTGTAGACCTATCAGTAGATAAAGACTATATTGCTTTATTAAATTATTCACTCAAGGCTGGGTTAATTCATAAATCACTAAATATATATACCATATCCTCCTGCAACCTGATCTGACAGTTACTAGAAACCCACCCCATATAAACCCAAAGTACCTGGTTTATTTAAAAAAAAAAAGAAAAAAAGGTTAAAGTCTAATACAGCAAGGGATTTAATTCCAAAATAGAAGGGCCCCTACTCAGTCAAATTATGTATTCCCACTGTAGTAAACTTAGAAGGGCACCTTTCATGGGCTCATATATCTAGAATAAAACCTGTACTTCCTTTGCAGGGAGCCAATGAGCAAACTAATGTGTCTTCTTATTCCTGTTAACCTGTGGAAGACCTCAAATTTATCTTCAAATGACAATAAAGGACTTGAGGAAAATTCTGATTAACTATCAAAGGTCTTCTATTTAGGCTTCTCTTTCTCATAATATTAACCTTATTTTGTTGTCTTTTCTGGTGTCTCCTTGCCTGGCTCCAAGACTCCTTCCCTGCCATAACTTCCAGCTGACAGATGATCCTTTCTTCTCAAAGAGGTTCATATATGTTAGACAACATATTGTCTAGACAACATATTGGATTGGCTGCCTCTGCCTTTGTAACTCCTATATGTAAATTCCCCAACTGGCAATATTGGCCCTATGTATGGACATCTCTATGGCCCTATTCAGCAGGAAGAAGCTACAGAAGAGAAGACCTTCCACTCTCAACAACCTTAAATATTTAAGGGTCAAAATTGTTCATGGGGGGACAGACAAAAGCAGAAGGAAATGGCAGATAAAATTAAATTTCCTTATAACCTGCAGCCCATTGACAAATACTTGAGGCAGGCAGAATATAACAGTTCTCCAGGAACTCCTTATTATCTTAATGTTAATGCTTTGCCAGAGGGAAAAATAACCTTAGCTTGACAGTAACTAGGCCTCCAGTATCCTATGAATCTTCTTTAGCATATGAAAATAACTTTGGAAACTTCCTCTTGTCTTTACCTCCCTGAACTCCATAGTATATAACCAGTCACTCTTCACAATCCCAGGGCAGCTCTTCTTGCCCAGGGGTCCTGTCCCCGTGCTTTAATAAAATCACCTTTTTGCACCAAAGACATCTTGAGAATTCTTTCTTGGCCATCACCTCCAGACCCCATCATCACTCTGACACCTCATCATAAGGACTGTGGGGTTAGTTGGGTATTGTTAAATGACAATGATGTGCTGAAGGAATAGAGTGAAGGCTCAAATTTGCCAGCTGCCAATTCAGGGCCTACTATGGTGTGAGAAGTCCTCCTTGGCAGCATTCAAAATGAGTCTCATCTCCCTCTGCTAGAAAGAGCACTGCAGAAAAGTACACTCAGGATTTAATTGTGAATGTAGCAGAACAGTAGGGCAGATTTAATGTGCAGCTGTTGATGTGATTTGATGTGGGATTTGGGAGCAAAAATGAGGCATTTTTAGTGCAAAAAAAGGTGGTTTTATTAAAGCACAGAGACAGCACCCATGGGCAGAAAGACCTGCACTGGGATTGTAAGGAACAATTGGTTATATATTTTTTAAACTGGGGGAACGGTAGAGATAAAGGAAATTTCCAAAAAGATTTTCATATGGTAAGAAGACTTCTAGGATCCTAAAGTCCTGGCTGTTGTCAGGCTAAGGTTGTTTTTTGTCTCTAGTGAAAAAACACATTAAGGAAAAAAAAAACTTTAAGACAGTTGGGAGTTCCTGGACCAATGTCACACTGACTATCTCAAATATTTGTCAATGGGCTGCAAATAGTAAGGGAATTTAATTTTATCTACATTTACTTTTGCCTTTGTTCTTCACATCAGCTGTGACAAGTCTTTGCTAACACCAAAGCCCTGGTAGAAAGCATGAGAACTGAGGCCTGGGACAGCCTGAGAACCTCAAGCCCCTGTGCTCCCCTGAAACACTCTGGGTCTATAAAAGTCGTCTTATTATGGCTGAACTGGGAAAGGTACATCCTGTTTCTGGGGAAAAGGGATTATTCACCAGAAGTATTGCTGGACCAGGTCAGTTTACAGGCAGGAAGTGATAGATGATACTTGGGAGTGGACATTATGTTTGACTTGGGACAGAGTGGGCAGGCTATAGAACTAGAAAAGAGAGTTCATTCATGGGGACACTCCCATGTTTCCAAATTTAACATCCTAGCAAGGTGATGTGGAGTCAGTCTTACTCTGTTCTGCTGGAATGGCCTCTCACAGTTTGTATAAAATGATGTACGGCAGAGTTTCTGAATCCAATCACTATGATATTTTAAGCCTACTTTTTTGTTGGAGGTGAGCACTGTTTCACGCATTGTAGGATGTTTAACACCATCTCTGGCCTCAGCCCACTAGATGCCAGTAGCATCTCCCCAGTTGTGATAATCAAAAATATCTCCAGACATTATCAAATCTCCCCTAGGAGAAGGGAAACTTACTCCCAGTTAAGAACCATTGTTTCAGAGGAAGAGAAAGATGTTATTTCTTTTCATGGAAGATGCTTTGTGGAGCTTCTGGAAAGTCCCATTAAGAGATCCACAGTGCAGACTCCTAAGTCTCTGGAGCAATAGTGTTGTAATAGAGAACTGCTAACTATCTGAAGACCAGCCCCTGGCACAGTACTCAGTTGTAGCAGAGATTAAGCACCAAATCTTGAGATGTCAAGAGACTATGAAGGCAGAGCTGCGCACCATGAACTAGGTATTGCTAGGCCTGCCAAATCATAAAATTGCATAAGCAGCAATCCATTGTTTATTAGAAATGGACATTTATGATCAGACCAGAGCAGATCCAGAAGGCATCAGCTTCATGAACAGATTCTCAACACTTCTCTGTCATCTCAACATCTCTCCTGCTCACTCATCATTTTCTCTGATCCCTTCCTTCCTATTTTTCAAACCTGCCTGGACATCCTTCTTCAGACCCCTCTCTTACCTGACCATGCTCTTCTTGGCCCGTCTCCCTCTGGCAGCTTTCCCTTATTGTCAGACCTCCAGAACCTTCTGATAAGATCGGTTCAGCTTTTTTCTTTCAGTTCTCCTCTCTGCCTGCCCATGACCAGCTGATAGGAGTGAAGATGTGAGTTAGAATAGATTTGCTGTCAGCATGTTCTATATGTTGATGAGATCCAATAATAGGCTGTTTCCACATTACTGGAATGGTGCAAGATCATGGTGAGGTTAAGAACTCTCTCTCAGGGGTTCCTGGGTGGCTCAGTTGGTTAAGTGGCCAACTTTGGCTCAGGTCATGATCTCACAGCTTGTGAGTTCAAGACCTGTGTCGGGCTCTGTGCTGACAGCTCAGAGCCTGGAGCCTCTTCAGATTCTGTGTCTTTCTCTCTCTCTCTCTGCCCCGCCCCTGCTTATACTCTGTGTCTCTCTGTCTCTCAAAAATAAATAGACATTAAAAAAAATTAAAAAAAAAAAGAACTCTCAGTGAGTAGAGCTTTGAGCAGTACATCTGGTCATCATGTCTTTTCTGAGGCAAAATTTGCCCAAGTTGAGGATATACATGGACTTTTGGGCAGGAGAAAATGGGCCACTGATTGACCAGTGTCCTGAAAAGTTGGGAGACGTCTAAGGAAAGACAGAGGAAAGAGATGGTGAACATACATTAAGGCCTCAGGACCAATTACAGCAGTGGGGACTGTGGTTTGTCCTATTAACACTCCTGTTGTAAGATTTTCTTTTTTATGTTTTAGAAATTGCCACCAACATTGAAGAAATTAAAAGACAGGATAGATTTAATTGGATGACACATGGAGCTGAGTGGGGCAATGGGGGCTGTAGTGGACACTGGTGGCCTCCATATGCCATGTGCTTCTGAAATCACCCCAATACCAGGATCTGCATCGTGGGTCTGAGCAGGAAGGCTGTTCTGCAGGCACTAGTGGCAAGCTGGGAGTGCTGGAATTTATACTTCCTTTGGCAACCCTCAACTAGTGATTAGCAGGAGTATAAACATCCTGCCTCTGGTAGCACTCCAATGTGAACATCCCAAAGCATGTGCTTATTGGTTTGTAACCTGGGAAGCTTTTTGGGTGTAATCTGAAACTGGCCCCTAGACAAAAGGCAAGGATGCAGCAGGGACACACCGAGTCAGGCCACTCCATGTTGGGAGGGGGCAGGTTTAATAAGCAAGGGAATTTACATATGAGACTTGTCAAGGGTGATAGCAAGATGATTAGATCCATGCACCTACCAGCCAAATCTTAAAAGTTTATATACTGGCCTTAAGTGGGTTCAGTCACTATGCTTTCTATATGTCAAAGCTGTGTCCTTGGGCAGCCTTTGTTGACCAGGGAAAGGCAAAGAGAACTCATGTTCCAAGGACAGGGGCAGGGATGAGGAGCTTCTGATTGTCAGTGTCCAGCTCATGGATCAATGTGCAGTCACATCTCGCTGACCTCCTTCAACAGTGCTTTGAAGGATTTCTTAGAGATTCTTTGTGGGATGCTCATTTAGTTGTCTTCTGTGAAGCTTGTTTAGCTTACACTGTCTCCCTCTTCCTCCCTGAATTACACCCACTTTTCTGCTGGAAGTCCCCTCATCTACCAGAGAAACCACTTACATTCAAATTCTTGACTCAGACTTGCTTCTGGGAGTGCCCAGAGGATATTAACATACAAAGAAAACCTAAGAAAACTAACTGATAACTGTTAGAACTAATGAAAATTTGGTAATGTGATCACTATATGTGCACATACACATGTATAAAATACACACATATAATACAATGACTTTTTTTGATGGTAGCACTAAAGAAAAAAGTTTAAAAATGTAAAAAAGGAAAGAAGATCCTTTTCATTAAAGCAATGAAAATTAAAACTTAAATATTAAAAAACAAAAATTGAATGTGTTTACAAAATATGTGAAAAAATTATTAAAGGAAGAAAATTTTACAAACTATAAATATGGACAATTATAATCCATGTTTCTGGAAGTGAAGATTTAATATAAATAATCAAGAATATAAAAATTATTCTGTATACTATAATACAATCTCAGTGAAATTGTGATTTCTTTAATTTCAAAAAATATTCTAAAATTCATATGAAAAAATAATTTTTTAAACTAAATACAAATCAACTTATAAAAGAAAAGGGAAATGGGGATCTTATTCTTATCTGAAGGTTGGCATTGCCATAGATAAATACTTTAGTGGAAGAGAATGTATGCATTCATAGTTTCAGAAAGAATGAAAGTAGAATCTCAAATTGGTGGGAAATAAAGTGTTATTTAGTGTTTGGAGAATTGGAAAGAAATTGAGCTCGTTCCCTACTTCATACTATATATGATTATGGATGCATTTAAGATTTACACCTTAAATGTCCTCAGAGATGGATGAATGCCTTCTTAGTCTTGAATATCAAAACCCATAAAACCATAAAAGGAAATAAGAATTTGATTACAGATCCTACAAATTTGACAAAAGAGAAAATCATCTGCATGATAAAATATAGCATAAACAAAGTTAATATAAACAAAGATTGGTGGAAATTAAATATATAAATACACATACATATATATAAATATATTCATACCTTACAAACTGGTAAGAAAAAATATGAAAACATCTTAAAAGTAGTTTTTTGAAAACAACAAAAAAAAGTAGAGGCAACAGCTATGGACAGAAAAGTCAGTCACACACACATACACACACACACACACAGACACACACCCATATGCACACAGAAACTCTAAAGCATGAATGGTATATAATTACAATAACAAAACAAAACGCACAAAATAAAAATGAGTAAAATCTGTTGGTTATCAGATTACAAAAATTAAGTAGCCATGATAAGGCCCATTGGTAGGAAAGATGTGGGAAAACTGGTATTCTCATCCACTCCTAGTGGGAAGATCTCCTTGGGAAGCTTCTGTGAGAAGTGATCTGGCATATCTGTATATCTATCAACTCTATTAAGTCTCCCCAGCCTGCAGCTAAGGCATGGTGCTGAAGGATGAAGAATAACTCAAAACCTCAATGTAGAAATACAAGGCAGCTTTATTCCTACCCTCATCAAGGCATTTCACCAAGGATTCTCGGTCCTTTTCAAATTCTCTGAACCATATAACCAAGATATTTTGCTCCAAATACATCAGCTCTATATACCTAAATCTCAGTATTGCACCCCTTAATACCTGCAGAGCCATGCAGTTATAGTCCATTCCTTGAAGAAAGCAACTTTTGTAGTAGTTGGTCATGAGCACTCAAGGAGTTCAAAGGGTGATGCAGGAAATGTTTTTATTAACATCATTCAATTGATTTTCAATCAGCAGAGAATGATTACCAAGTAGGAAAACTGGATTCACTTTTTCTTGTCTCTCTTCTTTTTTCATGTTGACTTTAGATGTGGACCTTACCTTGGTCCCCAGAGCTCTTTATCCATTATGTCTTCTTTTTTTAGGTTTATTTATTTATTTATTTAGAGGGATAAAGGGCACACATGACGAGGGAGGGGCAGAGAGAGAGAGAGAGAGAGAATCCCCAGAAGGCCCCGTGCTGTCAGCACAGAGCCTGACTCAGGGCTTGAGCCCACAAACCATGAGATCATGACCTGAGCCAAAATCAAGAGTTGACTATTTAACTGGCAGAGCCACCCAGGTGCCACTCATTATGTCTTCTTCTTGGATTTCAAAGTTTAGTTGTCCCGGGAATCAGCCTTTAAGTCTATTGTCAATTCAGGAGTGATAGATGAATCTCTTTTGTTCTTACTCTACCTTTAAGTGGAAATTCTCTTTCTGAGGGTGGTATTTCAGGGGGTTGGATTATAGGGCTGGTAGAGGCAGTGGAGTGATGCCTGATTGGGCAACTTCACCCAGGTCACCCTCCATCCTCTCTTTTTAAAACAGTTTCTGGGGATTAGCTGCTTTCCTTACTTAAAGGTGTCCTCAAAGTTGGCTAGAGAATGAGCCTCCTCTTAGTTTTCTTTTGCTTGGGGTGGGGAGCATAGCACGGTTTCATTACTACAAGCAGTGGGAACAAGAATCACAAACACACGGGGATTACTTTGTTCTGTGCATTAAAGTCTCTGTATATTGTTCCTGATTACCTTTTGAGATGGTAATTGAAGTCTTTTAGGATTTCTCTAATTTTATTTCTGAGTTTAAAACTCTCCAAATTCCTCCCCTCTTGATACTTTCCTTGCGCTTGGAGAATAGTTGTAGCTTGTGTCTCTCTGAGGCCTTCTGCCCAGACAGCAGCTCTTGGTCAATAAAACTTCTTAGTGGCTTTTCCTCAAATAGGACAGTTTTACTTGGTCATATGGAAAGTCAGCTCTTAACTGAAACATAGTTGAAATACCAAATGTATAATGAATCTGAGATTATTCTTATTATTAGTGTAACACAAAATAAACTAATTATTACAAGAAATGTTACTGCATGGTGCTTTCATCCCAAATCTCCATTTACAGATCAGATACACTAGGTAATTGTTATTTAAAATTGTGCTTCTCAGGGGATCCTGGGTGGCTCAGTCAGTTAAGGGTCTGACTTCAGCTCAGGTCATGATCTCATGGTTTGTGAGTTCGAGCCCCACATTGGGCTCTGTGCCGACAGCTAGGAGCCTGGAGCCTGCTTCCGATTCTGTGTCTCCCTCTCTCTCTGCCCCTCCCCCTCATGATCTGTCTCTCTCAAAAAATAAACATTAAAAATTAAAAAAAAAATTGTGCTTCTCAGTCAGAGATAGACAAATACCATATGATGTCACTCATATGTGGAATTTAAGAAACAAAACAGATGAACATAGGGGAAAGGAAGGGAAAATAAAACAAGATAAATATCGAAAGGGAGGCAAACTATAAGAGACTCATAACTATAGAGAACAGAGTTGATAGAGGGGAGGTGGATGGGGACATGGGCTAAATGGGCAATGGGCATTAAGGAGGGCACTTGTGATGAGCACTGGGTGTTATATATAAATGATGACTCACTAAATTCTACTCCTGAAACCAACAATATAGTATATGTTAACTAACTTGAATTCAAATAAACTCTTGGAAAGAAAAAAAAGTGATTCTAAAACCTATTTATCAACTCTTCTCTTTTGTGAGTTATTTATACACAAACATATTAGTGGTGCAAAAGCACTGTGCCTACACATTGTCCTTTCTCTTAATAAAGGGACTCTTCTTTTGTTTGTGAAATTCACACTAGGTTACATGTATAAATGCACGGTATGATGTTCTTGCTTTATCTGTTATGTACAGTACAACACACGTATATTTAAAAAAATTCTCATGATGCTCTGCCATTGCTCCCTTTCCCTCTTCTTCTTCCCCTTCTCCTCCTCCCCCTCTCCCTCCTCCTTCTCCTCCTGCTCCTTCTTCTTCCTCTTTTTATCTTTCATTTTTTTTGCTGGAGAAGGTCTATCAATATTTTAAGTTATGTTTTAGCTTTATGCCCAACTAGACAACCCCCTGGGGGGAAAGAGACTAAATGCTGATATATGCCTCACTTTCCATCCACACCTCCTTGCTCAATATATTAAAAATCAGTGTATTTTTCAGTCTCTTATTTTTTTCTTCTTCCCAGATCTCTGTGCAGAAGGTCAATGTGTTCCCTGCCATTTTACAATACATGCCAAATGAGGTCCTGTATCCCATTTTGAAGAGAAGAAAAGAGTCCTTTCAGAATAAGTCTTATATTCACTGACAGAAAACAACCTATGTATTGAAATGAAAAAAGGCAACAGAAATATTTCGGGTAAGGATGACATATTAAATGCAAAAATATGTGAGCTCACAATGTACAATGTCTTTCATATAGGAAACTGAAGAAATGTTAGTTTTCTCTTTCTTAGTTCTCTCTTTCTAAACATATGGCAAAATATCTAGGGGAATATATTTCCATAGCTTGATAACCAGTGTTATGGGAGAAATGGATCCTATGATGATATAAATTTGAGGAATTTCTGAGATATACAGAGTGAAGCAGCTTTCCTCCTGCACGACATCTCAGAGGCTTGAATTTATTAAAGAGGGTCTTGAATCCCTAAGAGAAGATTCTAGTTTGCAGCACTTTCCAATCCTTAAAGTCTTTTTTAAAAATAAATTCTCATAAAATTTGCATTTTATTTTATTTATTTTTTTTTTAAATTTTTTTTTCAATGTTTATTTATTTTGGGACAGAGAGAGACAGAGCATGAACGGGGGAGGGGCAGAGAGAGAGGGAGACACAGAATCGGAAACAGGCTCCAGGCTCTGAGCCATCAGCCCAGAGCCTGACGCGGGGCTCGAACTCACGCACCGCGAGATCGTGACCTGGCTGAAGTCGGACGCTTAACCGACTGCGCCACCCAGGCGCCCCAAAATTTGCATTTTAAAAATAATACCATGGGAAATTCTGACCTTGGCATATAGAAAAGCACTAGATGGCTCTAGTGTTTTGATGGCCACCTGGGCTAACTCTCAACCTTTGCTTTTGTGTCAAATCCAAATAAGTACTCAAGATTTCATTTGTTTGGGGGCACAGAACCAGATCCAATCACCTTTAATTGGTTTCATGTAAACATTTAACATATACAATGTCCCACGCCCCTGCCTGCTCAAGATGTGGTTTGTGCAATGCCTAGTTGTATTGGAAACAGGATAAAATGTTATTTTTTTGCTTCCATACATGTCATACTCATTAAAACACATAAATTTAAATATATGTAATATGTTTAAATAAATTGCAGTTACATTTGATACCCAAATTAACCCATCTTTGGTAGTGGAAGCGTCTTCAAGTCAGCTCCTGAGTCCATCGACATGCTGTGTCATGACAAGAAGTTCTAGGCTCATTTGGAATGTTCTCATCCCAGACTAAGAATCAGTCTTATGTTCAAGGAGCCCTCACTTCTCTTTAGCAGGAAGGAAATAGAGATAGAGAACCTCAAAATGTATACTAAGCATTCCCATTGCCAGTACGTTCATTGGTTTCTAGGCTTTTTCAGAGGTCGTGGTTAAGAATATGCACTTTTTGTGGAGAAAATACTTCATGAGTTCACACTGGTGTTTCCATTTTGAATTCAGGTCTACAGGGTTTTATTTAACCACCTCAAAGTTATATATGTGTCACCTTACTTTCATGCCAGAAGTTTTCTATCAAGCAAACTTTATTCCCAAATTAGCACAAATTTACTGACAAACCCAAACATGGAAATCCTAAAGAACATATTAGTTAGTCAAATCTAATAGGATACTAAAAATTTAGGACTCATTTAAGAATAATTCAACATCAGATAAATCTATCAAAGGAATTTACCACAATCATGAATTAAATAACTCTATTATGGCAAAAAGTTTAGCACCTCTTTATGTTTAAGCAACAAAAATAGCAATAATGATAACAACAAAAACCTTACAGAAACTAAGTTTAGAAGAAAATTTCAACTTTACATAGGATACTTGCCAAAAAACTACAGAAAATATCCACTTAGGGAAGAATTTGAAAACTGAAGCAAGAGAGATAACACTTTTTAGTTTTGGAAGATGAGAAAACCGACAGGGAAAACAAAATAACTCATAAATCAAAAGAACCAAACCAATAAGTTATTTCTGCAAAGTTTTTGATACATCAGGAGCACCCCAATAAATATTACTCTTCATAGAGATAATAAATCTTTAAATATAATCAAAATCAAATAATATAGATAAAGAATGCATAGATAATTATAGAGAAAAATGTAAACTTCAGGACTTAAAAAAAAGCACTGGATAAAACTGCCAAATTTCCCTGAGTTAATCCACAGATTGCAGCAGGTAACCTCAATAAAAATCTCAAAAGGATTTTGAGGTAAACTTGAAAAGCTGATTTAAAATTTTGTAGAACAATAAAGGGATGTGAACAGATAAAATAGTTTGGGAAAGAAAAACAAATCAGAGATCAATCTTTTTACCAGATATTAAGGATATTTTAAAATCAAGGGTGCCTATAAAATCAATGTGCTTATAGTTTTGTCAGTTCACTCTCCCATTCAACCAATATTTTTTGTCCTTCTATTAATTTATTTTTTTTAATTTACATCCAAGTTAGTTAGCATATAGTGCAATAATAATTTCAAGAGTAGGATCCAGTAATTCATCCCCTACATATAACACCCAGGGCTCATCCCAACAAGTGTCCTCCTTAATGGTCCTTGCCCATTTAGCCCATCGCTACACCCACAATGCCTCCAGTGATCCTCAGTTTGTTCTCTATATTTAAGTTTCTTATGTTTTGTCCCCCTACCTGTTTTTATATTATTTTGCTTCCCTTCCCTTAGGTTCATCTGTTTTGTATCTTAAATTCCACAAAGGAGTGAAGTCATATGATATTTGTCTTTCTCTGACTGACTAATTTTGTTTGGCATAATAGATTCTAGTTCCATCTGCATTGTTGCAAATGGCATGATTTCATTCTTTTTGATTGCTGAAAACATTCCATTATATAGATGATATAGATAGATATAGATATAGATGATATAGATATAGATATAGATATAGATATAGATATAGATATAGATATAGATATATAGATATATATATAGTCATCAACCGATGAATGGATAAAGAAGACCTGGTGTATATACCAGGGCTCTTTCCATACATTGGCTATTGTTGATAGTGCTGCTATAAGCATTGGCGTGCATGTGCCCCTTCAAAACAGCACACCCACATCCTTTGGATGAATACTGACTAGTATAATTTCTGGGTCATAGGGTAGTTCTATTTCTAATTTTTTGACGAACCTTCATCCTGTTTCCCAGAGGGGCTTCACCAGTTGGCATTCCCACAAGCAGTACAAAAGGGTTCCTCTTTCTCCACATCCTTAACAATATCTGTCGTTGCTTAAGTTGTTAATTTTAGCCATTCTGACTGGTGTGAGGTGGTATCTTATTGTGGTTTTGATTTGTACTTCCCTGATGATGAGTGACGTTGAAAATTTTTTCATGTGTCTGTTAGCCATCTGGATGTCTTCTTTGGAGAAGTGTCTATTCATGTCTTTTGCCCATTTCTTCACTGGATTATTTGTCTTTTGGGTGTTGTGTTTGATAAGTTCTTTACAGATTTTGGATACTAACCCTTTGTCTGATATGTCATTTGCAAACATCTTCTCCCATTCCATCGATTGCCTTTTAGTTATGCTGATTGTTTCCTTCACCATGCAGAAGCTTTTTATCTTGAGGAGGTCCCAATAGTTCATTTTTGCTTTTGTTTCCCCTGCCTCTGGAGACATGCTGAGTAAGAAGTTGCTGTGACTGAGGTCAAAGAGATTTTTGCCTGCTTTCTCCTCTAGGACTTTTATGGCTTCCTGTCTTATGTTTAGGTCTTTCATCCATTTTGAGTTTATTTTTGGGTATGGTGTAAGAAAGTGGTCCGGGTTCATTCTTCTGCATGTTTCTGTCCAGTTTTCCCAACACCATTTGCTGAAGAGGCTGTCTTTATTCCATTAGATATTCTTTCCTGATTTGTTGAAGATTAGTTGGCCATGTTTGTGGGTCCATTTCTGGGTTCTCTATTCTGTTCCATTGATCTAAGTGTCTGTTTTCGTGCCAATACCATACTGTCTTAATGATTACAGCTTTGTAATACATCTTGAAGTCTGGAATTGTCATGCCTCCAGCTTTGGTTTTCTTTTTCAGGATTGCTTTGGCCATTTGGGATCTTCTCTGGTTCCACACGAATTTTAAGATTATTTATTCCAGCTCTGTGATTATTATTAAGATTATTATTCCAGCTCTGTGAAGAATGCTGGTGTTATTTGATAATGACTGCATCAAACATGCAGACTGCTTTGGGTAGTATCAACATTTTAACAATATTTGTTCTTCCAATCCATTAGTATAGACTATTTTTTCCTTTTTTCGTGTGTCCTTTAATTTCTTTCATAAGCTTTCTATAGTTTTCAGAGTATAGATTTTCCATCTCTTTGGTTAGATTTATTCCAAGGTATTTTATAATTTTTGGTGCAATTGTAAATGGAATTGATTCCCTGATTTCTCTTTCTGCTGCATCATTGTCAGTGCATAGAAATGCAACCGATTTCTGTGCATTGATTTTATATCCTGTTACTTTGCTGAATTCATGGATTAGTTCTAACAGTTTTTTTTTTTTTGTGGAATCTTTTGGGTTTTCCATATACATCATGTCATCTGTGAAGAGTGAAAGTTTGACTTCCTCCTTGCCAATTTGGATACCTTTTATTTCATTTTGTTTGATTGCTGAGGCTAGGGTTTCTAATACTATGTTGAATAATGGTGGCAAGAGTGGACATCCCTGTCATGTTCCTGACCTTAGCGGGAAAGCTCTCAGTTTTTTCCCACTGAGGATGATATTAGCAGTGGGATTTTCATATATGGCTTTTATGATCTTGAGGTATGATCCTTCTATCCACAATTTCTTGAGGGGTTTTAGCAAGAAAGGATGCTTTATTTTGTCAAGTGCTTTCTTTGCATCATGTGATTCTTGTCCTTTATTTTATTAATGTGGTGTATCACATTGATCAGTTTATGGATATTGGGATAGTCCTGCATCACAGGTGTAAATACCAGTTTATTGTCCATTCAACCAATATTTTTAAGGACTTTATGCAAACTTAGGTGTACAGTAGTCCTATGAAAGCCACTGGGGATGAATGGGTAAGCAAGATGCATATGGTCATTGCCTTCATAGAATATATAGTCTGACTGTGGAGATAGATGATGAATAAGTAATTGCACAAAGTGAGAGGAATATCATGAAGATAGGAGCACAATATGTTGGGAAAGCTTATAGTAGGGACACAAGGTAGTGAGGGTGGGGTCAGGGTAGTTTTGCTGGAGGAAGCAACATTTGGGCTGAAACCTGAAGGATGAATTTGTTTTATGGAGATGAAAGAGAAATAGTTTCCAGGAGTGAAGTGTGCCAGGTTCATGCAATTGTCAAGAAATAAACGTTTGTTCAGTTGGGATGAAGCATTATCTAGAGAGGGGTCAGAGAAGAACATGATAGAACACTAGCAAGTGTATCTTGGTAAAATTACTAAATGTCAAAAATGAAGAATGAACTAAGTTAATCCAGCCAGGAAAAAGAAATATTTGGGGAGAAGGACAAATTGGGCTCATCTTATATTTTCTCATTCTAATACTTAGTTCCAGAAAACAGTAGAACAATGTCTACAAAACTTTAAAAGGGTGAAGGTAGAGATACCTTTTTTTAATGTTTATTTATTAATTTTTAAGAGAGAGAGAAAGAGAGAGAGAAGGGGAGAGGTGGAGAGAGAGAGAGAGAGAGAGAGAGAGAGAGAGAGAATCCCAAGCAGGCTCTGCACTGCCAGCGCAGAGCCTGACACAGGGTTCAAACTCAGGAACTGTGAGATCATGACCTGAGCTGAAACCAAGAGTCAGACGCTTAAGTGACTGAGCCACCCAAGTGCCCCTAAAAATTGTTTTTGAAGCCATCTTGCATTTATTTTTGTTTGTTTGTTTCAACTTTTTATTTAAATTCTACTTAACATATAATGTGTAATATTAGTTTCAGGAATAGAATTTAGTGATTCATCACTTACATATAACATCCAGTGCTCATTACAAGTGCCCTCCTTATTACCCATCACCCATATACCCCATCCCCTGTCCACCTCCCTCCTTCAACCCTGACTTTGTTCTCTATGGTTAAGAGTCTCTTATGGTTTGCCTCACCCCACCTCTTTTTCTTCCCTTCTCTATGTTCATCTGTTTTGTTTCTTAAATTCCACATATGAGTGAAATCATATTTGTCTCTGACTGAATTATTTCACTTAGCATAATACTCTCTAGCTCAATCTGCATCATTGCAAATGGCAAGATTTCATTCTTTTTGATAGTGAAACCACCTTGCATTTTAAATATAAAGGAAACAAATAAAATGATTAAACATATAAGAACTCAGAAATTTAATGTCTCGTCTTTCTTAAAAAAATGAAAACAGAAAACAAATAAACCAAACAAAACTCTTAAATGATTAAATTCAGCAACTCCCCAATTTAATTTGCATATGGTGGCTCAATGGCCAAAGAATAGGTATTGATAATTATTTCATTTACATATAGACTCAAGACTAAGTCACTGTAAGAACTATGGTTAAAAGTAAAGAAGTAGTATCTTTTATGTTAGAAAATCATTAAAATAACCAACAAAAGTTGACTTACAAAAATGAATATGTACTTAACCAAGAAAGAGACTCCAACAGCTCAATGTTTGCTGTAATCTTGTTTCTTGACTTCACTAGCTGTCTTCAGAGTAACTGTGCTCACAGTGAAGAACATCTTCAAGATCAACAAGCCCTCTAGTTTCACTTTAGCTTAACAATGAAAATGGACAGTGCATTTGTGCGTGCAGTATAATCCCATTTTTTTGACATTTCATCTATTCTCACCATTCTTTTCAAGTATTGTGTATGACCTCACCTAGCAATTTCTAGTGGTTAGCTCTTGGCCATTATATTACTCAAACTATCAGCAGTATTTAATAGAGGTAATCTCAGATAAATTTCCTTAATGCATCTCATCTTTAGGTCTTCGGCAACATTGTCTTCTGCTTTTACATCTCTCCCCAAGGTCATTCCTTCCTAGTCTCTGTGATGATTTATTTTCTTCTTCTTTACCTTTAAATATTAAAGTGCCAAACACTCAGTATGAAATACCTTCTGTCTTCTGAATTTCATATTCATATATCCAGTGCTCCTACTAGGTAACTCTACTAGGGTGTCTCAAGTTTAACATATCTGTATATGAACTCATAATTTATTTGCATGCTTTGCTTCCCCTACTCCTCTTGTATCGTTTTTGTTTTTATCAATGTCAACGTTGTACTTCATTTGCTCATGCCTAAAACCTTGGAGCTATTCTTTATTTTTTTTTTTAAGTTTATACTTAAATTCCAGTTAGTTATCATACAGTGTAATATAAATTTCAGGTGTACAATATAGTGATTCAACAATTACATACATTACCTGGTGCTCATCACAACAAGTGCACTCCTTAATCCCCATCACCTATTTAATCCATCCCTCCCCCTACTCACCTCCCCTCTGGTAACCATCAGTTTGTTCTCTACAGGTAAGAGTCTGTTTCTGGTTTGCCTCTCCCTCTCTTTCCCCTTCGCTCATTTGTTTTGTGTCTTAAATTCCACAAATGAGTGAAATTATATGGTATTTGTCTTTCTCTGACTGACTTATTTCACTTCTCATTATTCTTTTTAGCTCCATCCATATTGTTGCAAATGGCAAGATTTCATTCTTTTTTATGGCTGAGTCATATTCCAATGTATGTATACCACATCTTCTTTATCCACTCATCAGTCAATGGACATTTGGGCTGTTTCCATAATTTGGCTACTGTTGATAATGTTGTTGTAAACACTGGGGTGCATGTAACCCTTTGAATTAGTATTTTTGTATTCTTTGGGTAAGCACTTAGTGGTGCAATACTGGATTATAGGGTAGTTCTATTTTTAACTTTTTGAGGAACCTCCATACTGTTTTCTACAATGGCTGTACCAGTTTGAGTTCACACCAACCATAAGAGGGTTCCTTTTTCTCCACACCCTTGCCAATACCTGTTGATTCTTGTGTTGTTGATTTTAGCCATTCTGACAGGTGTGAGGTGATATGTCACTGTAATTTTGATTTGTATTTCCCTGATGATAAGTGATGTTGAACATCTTTCATGTGTCTGTTGACCATCTGTATGTCCTCTTTGGGAAAATTTCTATTCAAGTCTTCAGCCCATTTTTTAAATGGATTATTCGCTCTTTCAGTGTTGAGTTTTATAAGATCTTTATATGTTTTGAATACTAACCTTTTATCAGATATGTCATTTTCAAATATCTTCTCCCATTCCATAGGCAGACATTTAGTTTTGTTGATTATTTCTTTTGCTGTGCAAAAGCTTTTTATTTTGATGAAGTCTCAATAGTTTATTTTTGCTTTTGTTTCTCTTGCCTCAGGAGACATATATAGAAAGTTGCTATGGCCAATGTCAAAGAACTACTGTCTGTGTTCTCCTCTAAGATCTTTGTGATTTCATGTCTCACATTTAGGTTTTTCATCCATTTTGAATTTGTTTTTGTGTACGGTGTAAGAAAGTAGTACAGTTTCCCTCTTTTGCATGTTGCTGTCCAGTTTTCCTAACACCATTTGTTGAAGAGACCTTTTCCCATTGGATATTTTTTCATACTTTGTTGGGGCGCCTGGGTGGCGCAGTCGGTTAAGCGTCCGACCTCAGCCAGGTCGCAATCTCGCAGTCTGTGAGTTCGAGTCCCGCGTCGGGCTCTGGGCTGATGGCTCAGAGCCTGGAGCCTGTTTCCGATTCTGTGTCTCCCTCTCTCTCCGCCCCTCCCCCGTTCATGCTCTGTCTCTCTCTGTCCCAAAAATAAATAAACGTTGAATTTGTTTTTGTGTACGGTGTAAGAAAGTAGTACAGTTTCCCTCTTTTGCATGTTGCTGTCCAGTTTTCCTAACACCATTTGTTGAAGAGACCTTTTCCCATTGGATATTTTTTCATACTTTGTTGAATATTAATTGACCATATAGTTGTGGTTTCATTTCTGGGTTTTCTGTTCTGTCCCATTGATCTATGTGTCTGCTTTTGCACAAGTACTATACTGTTTTGATCACTACAGCTTTATAATATAACTTGAAGTCTGGAACTGTGAGGCCTTCAGCTTTTTCTTTTTCAAGGTTGCTTTGGCTATTCAGGGTCTTTTGTGGTTCCATACACATTTTAGTATTGTTTCTTCTAGCTCCGTAAAAAACACTGTTGATATTTTGATAGGGATTGCATTAAATGTGTAGATTGATTTGGTAGTATAGACATTTTAACAGTATTTATTCTTCCACTCCATGAGCATGAAATGTCTTTCCATTTCTTTGTGTCATTTTCAGTTTTTTTCATCAGTGTTTTATAGTTTTCGGAGTACAGGTCTTTTACCTTTTTTATTAGGTCTATTCTTAGGTTTATTTGGTTAGGCTTAGTCTTTTGGTGCAAGAGGATTGGTTCCTTCATTTATTTTTTTATTGGTGTATAAGAATGCAACAGATTTCTGTATCTTGATTTTGTATCCTGAAATTTTACTGAATTCATGTATCAGTTCTAGCACATTTTAGGGGTAGTTTTTATGGTTTTCCATACAGAGTACCATGTCATCTGTAAATAGTGAAAGTCTGACTTCTTCCTTGATGATTAGGATGCCTTTTATTTCTTTTTGTTGTCTATTTGCTGTGGTGAGTAATTCCAGTACTATGTTAAATAACAGTGGCGAGAGTGGAAATCCCAAATTCTTCTCTTCTTGACCATAGAGGAAAAGCTCTCAGCTTTTCTCCATTGAGGATGCTATTAGCTATAGGTTTTTCATATATGGCTTTTATTATGTTGAGGTATGTTGCTTCTAAACCTACTTTCTTGAGGATTTTTATCATGAATGGATGTTGTACTTTGCCAAATGCATTTTTTTGCATCTATTGAGAAGATCACATGGTTTTTATCCTTTCTTTTATTAATGAGGTGTATCATGTTGACTGATTTGTGGATATTGAACCACTCTTGCAACCCAGGAATAAATCTCCCTTGTTCATGGTGAATAATTTTTTAAATGTATTTTTGGATTAGGTTTGTTGTGTTTTATTGAGAATTTTCACTTTCATGTTCATCAGGGATATTGGCCTGTAGTTCTCTTTTTTTTAGTAGTTTCGGTATTATGTAAAGCTGGCCTCATAGAATGAATTTGGAAGTTTTCCTTCCTTTTCTATTTTTTGGAATAGTTTGAGAATAGGTATTTTTAATTTTTTTTTTTTATTTTGAGAGGGAAAAGAGAGAGAGAGACAGAAAGAGAGAGAGAGAGACAGATGGAGAGGGAGAGAAAGAATCCTAAGCAGACTCCATGCTTAGTGCAGACTCTGACACAGGACTTGAACTCATGAACTGTGAGATCATGACCTGAGTCAAAATCAAGAGTTGGAGGTTCAACCAACTGAGCCACCCAGGCTCTCCGAGAAGAATAGGTGTTAAGTCTTCTTTAAATGTTTAGTAGAATTCACCTGTAAAGCCATGTGGCCCTGGGACTTTTGTTTATTGGAAGTTTTTGTTATGGATTCAATTTCTTTGTTGGTTATTGATATGTTCAAGTATTCCTGTTCCTTCTTGTTTCAGGTTTTGTAGTTCATATGTTTCCAGGAATTTATCCATTTCCCCCAATCTGTCTAATTTGTTGGCATATAGTTTTTAATAATATTCTTCTATAATTGTTTGTATTTCTGTGGTGTTGGTTGTTATTTCTCCTCTATAATTTGTGATTTTATTTATTTGGGTCTTTTTATTTTTGATAAGTTGGCTAGAATATTATCAATTTTATTTATTTTTTTCAAAGAACCAGCTCCTGGTTTCATTGATCCTATCTATTGGGTTTTTAGTTTTAATATAATTTCTCCAATAATCTTTATTTCCTTCCTTCTTGTGACTTTAGGCTTCATTTGTTGTTCTTTATCTAACTTCTTTAGGTGTAAGGTTAGGTTGTTTATTTAAGATTTTTCCTACTTCTTGAGGTAGGCCTGAATTGTTATATTCTCTCTTAGGACTGCTCTCAGGACCACTGTGTTTTCATTTGCATTTGTTTCCATGTATTTTTTAAAATTTTCTTCTTTGGGGGCACCTGGGTAGCTCAGTTAAGTGTCCAACTTTGGCTCAGGATCTATTTGTGAGTTCAAGCTCATGATCTATTTGTGAGTTCGAGCTCTGTGTCGCGCTCTGTGCTGACAGCTCAGAGCCTGGAGTCTGCTTCGGATTCTGTGTCTCACCCTTTCTCTGCCCCTCTCATGCTCATGCTCTGTCTCTTTCTGTCTCTCAATAATAAATAAATGTTAAAAAAATTTTAAAAATGTTCTCCTTTGATTTTTTGATTGACTCATTCATCTTTAGTAGCTTGTTTTTTGACCTCCATGTATTTGTTGTCTTTTCAGATTTTTTTCTGTGGTTAACTTCTAGTTTCAACGTGTGGTATTCAGAGAAAATGTGTGGTATGATTTCAATCTTTCTGTACTTTTTGAGGCATGTTTTTTTGACCTACTATGTGATCTATTCTGGATAATGTCCCGTGTGCACTTGAAAATAATGCATATTCTGCAATTTTAGGATGTAACGTTCTGATTATATTTGTTAAGTCTATCTGTTCCAGTGTGTTATTCAAAGCCATTGTTTCCTTGTTGATTTTATGTTTAGATAATCTGTCCATTGATGTAAGTAGGGTATTAAAGTCCCCTACTATTTTTGTATTATTATCAATCTGTTCCTTTCTGTTTGTTATCATGTTATGTATTTGGGTGCTTTCATGTTGGGTGCCTAAATATTTACAATTGTTATATCTTCCTGCTGGATTGCCCCCCTCCTTTTTTATTGCTTCCTTGACTTCCTTTTGACATCTACTTGAGTGATAAATGTTTCTCCATCCTGGAGTCATTCTTGACTCCTCTTTTGCTCATATCCTATACTCAATCCATCATTGAACTGTCACCTCTACCTACAAAACCAAAGAAGGTCTGATTCAGGTTGAGAAACTCACAAGACACAAAAGACTTTCCAAACACTAGGTTTTCTTAGCTTTGAGAAACAACACAAGACAGAGCATACACAGATGCCACATAGTAGAGGTCTTATGATTTCCTGGGGAAGTTTCCAAGGATCCCAGTCATTATGCATGGGCATGTGTATATCATGAGAAATGAGACTGAGTAAGTAGAGGTGTTCCTCCTCAGCTCAGTGAAGCCATCAGTTCTGGGATTCCTTACTGTCAATACTTTGTGAGCCATTTATGCCCATTAATCAGTGTAACTGCATCTCATGAATTTTCAGTTACACAATTAACAATTCTGAAGCCAGTACAGTGTGCTCTGATAGGATGCTCAGTACACAGTGACCTCAGAAAAATCATCATTTGTCTGGGATCTGGTATACTTCTTTTTTTTTTTTTTCAACGTTTATTTATTTTTGGGACAGAGAGAGACAGAGCATGAACGGGGGAGGGGCAGAGAGAGAGGGAGACACAGAATCGGAAACAGGCTCCAGGCTCTGAGCCATCAGCCCAGAGCCCGACGCGGGGCTCGAACTCACGGACCGCGAGATCGTGACCTGGCTGAAGTCGGACGCCCAACCGACTGCGCCACCCAGGCGCCCCTTTTTTTTTTCTTTTTTTTCTTTTTTTTTCAACGTTTATTTATTTTTGGGACAGAGAGAGACAGAGGATCTGGTATACTTCTTAACATTCTTAAAGTTTTACGAAGAACGTAACTGTTAGACAAATCCTCAGATGTCTCTGAGGCTGAAGGTAGGTTAGTGTCCCCTTGTACACTCTTTCCTTCCCAAAATATAGTCAGTATATTTTTACATATAATCACACGGTCACTTCCCATCAAACCTCCATGATCTCTCCCCTGTGTTGGAATAGCCTCAAGACTTATCCTGCTCTCACCCTTGCTCCCTATACCTATTCTTCATACAACAACCAGAATAATCATGAAAGTATATGCTAGTTTATGTCCTCCTTCCTTTGCTTAAAACCTTCTGATGACTTCACTTTCACTCTGAACAAAAGCCAAGGTCCACGGGGTGACCTACTGCCCTTGCTTTTTCCAAGAAAGCTCAGTCTCCATAATGCATCTTTGTGTGCATCTTTTCTCAGAACAGCAAGAGCTGTGTGTAGGTGGCTATTATGACTTTTTTACAAAAATGTTAGGTTTGGGTCAAAAGAATCTTTGCGCCTCATCCACATACCATGAGGATTTTGAAAGTATAGTCTGAGCCAATATTGACTTACCATTTTCTTGTAACAAGGAAAGTGGTGTGAATGTATGCATATTCCCTAAAAGAGCTTAAAATTATTTCAAAAGAAATTATGGAAAACAGGGAAAAAGGCTGAATTTCACAGAGCTGACAAAGAGGTTTTTAAGACACCACAATAGGAATGGTGGTAAAGAAATATATGCTTAAAGCCATAAAATTCCTTTAGTTCAGTTCCTCTTCTTTTTATTCTATTAATTGGATTACTTCTGTATTTTTCACACAGTGGAAGGAAGGCTTGGAAGCCTTTTCACACACATTGTCAGGATAGATGCTGGCTTCCACTGATTCTACCAGGGCACTGAGAGGGTGAAACAGGATCTCTGTGGATCCCCAGAGAGATGTTTTACCACAATAGTCAGATACAGGAGGCCACTGAGGCTAGGTCTCGGGGCACTTGGCTTTGGTTCTGGAAGGCATCTTCCATACCAATGAACTGAACTTTTCACTTTACATCTGAGGAAAGAAAAAAACCCAAATCTGGTTGATTTCTGTGCATAAGATTTGAGCCATCAGAAACAGAAAACTAAGGTATATGGCATTCAGCATAAATTTTAGTAGAATGTGAAATTGAAGAAATGAAGGACTTAAAATGATAAATTCTAAGCCATAGCAGCCTGTGAACATATCAAGAGTGGGGTCCTTCAGTTGTTCTTCACTGTGTCATCTCTTCAGATGCTAGCAGATGAAGCATCCTTCACTTAAACTTTTAAAAGAGTTAGACTCTAGAATTTGATGGTTATGGTTTTATGTTTTTCTTTATAGTTAGCCAGATCTGTGCTCAAGTGTCTGGTGGACTTCTTTTAGCCATCCCTCTTTAATTTTGCATTTCTAGCTTTGATTCTTTCTTTCCACCATTTTCCATCTCTCTGCTTACATTGCCCATTTGTTCTTGCATGTTATGCATTTTTTCCATTAGGGTTATTAGTATATTATCCACAGTTATTTTAAATTCCCAGTCTGATAATTCCAACATTTTTGCTATATTTGAGTCTGGTTCTGAAACTTGCTTTGTCTCTTCAGACTGTGGTTTTTGTCTTTTGCGTGCCTTGCAACTTTTTGTTGAAAGTTGGATACGATGTATTAGGTAAAAGGAACTGTTGTAAATAGGATGTTAAGGTGAACTTTTATGTTTATCTGGATCGAAGTGTGGCTGAGTTTAATGTTTGCTGTAGCTCCAGCTGTCAGAGGCTTCAGTATCCTCTAGTGTCCTCATTTTTATCTTTTCTGTTGTCTTTTGTTTCCATAGAGACTCCTGGGATAGAGAATGAGGCTTGTAATGTTTTTAGCTGCAATTTCCTGTTATTATTATACAAGAACCTGACTGAGGTGGTGGTGAAATTTTGGAAGAGGGGAATGTTCTATATCCCTGTGATTGGGTCTCAGTCTTTTGGTGAGTCCTCCAGTGACCTTCACAAATGCTTTTCAGCTTCTTCCCTTCCTCCCTTAGGTCAGACAGGAAGGCTAGAGAGGCTGGAGCGAAGGATTTCCCTGATCCTTGTGGATGGCTAGAAGGTCTGGCTGGGGTATTTTCAATTTTCCATCTTGAGTAGACTCTGGAAAGTTAGTTTTCTTTGCAAGCAGTCCTTTGTAAAGGAGAACAGGGAGTTTTGGGCACATTTCAAAAATACTTTTACCCCAGTCTGCTAGAAATATGGGAGATTTTTCTCCAATGTTCACTGTGAAAACCCTGGAAAATTGGTTCCTGGAGGTAAAATCCATATGAGTGTAGGGAGTTCCTCTAAGCCTGGGCCTCTCTGGAGGTTTTTAACTCTTGTTGTCCACACTGAGTCTATAGCAATTCATGAGTTACTGTTTAAGTTTTCCCACTTCAGTAATCGCTCCAGTGGCAGTTCCTTCTCCTGAGGCTCTACCATCATTAAGCTGTAGCTCTCTGTATTGACCTGTCTGTCTGGTTTTGATGTAGCACTTCTTCCTCTGATCTCAATTCTCTGATGACTCTAAGAATAGTTGTAGATTTGTTCAGCTTTGTCCTTGTGACGATGGAAGTGATGATCTCCAACCTCTTACCATGTGGGACAGGACACCAATGTCCTCCATGTTTTTCTGAGGCTAAGTTTTCTTATCTGTAAATGGAACTAATATTTACTGTTTTTCATATGATTGTTAAAAATGAGTAAACGATGTAAAGAAATTAGCACAATGCCAACACATAGCAAATGTTAAACAAATGTCATCATTTGCTAAATAACTGTTATTGTTGATGATACCAACTTTAAACAAAATGAAGAGACAAAAAGTGATGGGTGTGAAGAAACTTCAATTAGCAAACAACTTAGAACATTAAGAGAGAAAAAATAGTTGATAGATATTATATCACTGGGGTAGAGATCAAGAGGAGCACTTATAAGAATTTCAGAACCTAATTATTGAGGAATGACATCAGATTTGAAGTTGAGAAGGTCAAGAAACTGAAGAAGTTAAAGACACAGCAAAAAATCTACAGTTTGCCATCTCTTTGGACTGGCAAAACTTTTCCCCCTAGTTCACACATCCACTGAGCATGCACATTTCAAAAGAATTCTAGCACTATGTAGGGGTTTCAATTCCAAGCACTGAACTGTTTGGACCTAAGACCCCATCTCCTTTGTCTATGTAGTCATTAAAACCCAAGCTTTTAGCCTTGCTACTCAAAGAAAGTCACTTGGGAGATTTTTTGGGAAATGTAGAATCTTGGCCTGTCTCATCAGAACCCAGATTTTAATGAGATTTTTTGTTTTTGGATTCAACAGACCTTAAAGTTGGGGAATGCTGGTCTAGATGATGAAAACACGTAGCAGCTCTGAATCTTCACCCCACATCCCTTCCAGTCCCAACAGGGGAAGATTCAGAAGACTGTTATATACTTATCATTGTGGTTTTTGTTTTTTTCTTTGTTACGGGACTTTTATATCTTCCCTGCCCCCTACCTTTTGAGCTTAGTTATTCATTTTTCAGTTTTTCTTCCCCCTAAAGTGGGACCTAGTGGCCAGACTAGACTGGATATTGATATTTCCTTTCCTCATGTAGGTTAGTCTCTGGTGTAACCCTAGTGGGTTAGGCTCTGGTTAACTAGTTTCCCCTGAGGCAGAAAGTATTAAGAGGAACAGAATATTCTGGAGTTTTTAAAAATGTTTCCATTTCCACTTCCCCTGCTGAAAGCACAAAGAAATTTTTTTCTGATATTTACTGTGAGAACTTGGTTGAGCTCCTGGAGACAAATCTCACAATAATCTGCACCCCACCTCCTCTTTGGGTCTTTCTGGATTTTTTAACTCTCAGACTTGTCCACACTGAGCCTCCAGTAACTTGTCAGTTTCAGTTCCGGTTTTCCTACTTTGACAGGGGTTCCCACGGTGGTTACTGCCTTTGAGTCTCTCCTCCAGGAAGGTGTGACTCCCTATATTCACCTGTTTCTCCAATCTTGGAGCAGAGTTTTCCCCTGTGTCCTTGCCTCTCTAATGGATTCAAGAAGAGTTGTTGATTTTTCAGTCTGTTCAGGTTTCTATTAAGGGAGTGTCAAGTTCCAAGCTCCTTATAGGCAGAACTGAAAACCAGGAGTCTATCTATTTATTTACAGAGATATTTGTTATAAATTTCCCTGTGTTTATAGGTATTTACCATGGATGACTGATCAAAAAAATCTAGATTGTCAAATTCTAGGATCCAAAAGTCAATCTTACTTTTTCTTAAGGATTTATTTTCCATCATTTATCTAATTATTTATTGGACATCTAGGCTTTGTCAGTCACTAGGTTAAAGTTTGAGGATATAAAGAAAGGATTATTATGATAAAAAGATTAGTGAGGAAGGAGGTTGTTATGGGAAACCTGGGTAAGAATCCCAGGATCCACTGCCATTGTATATAATTATCTTACCATTTCTCACAGGAAAGATATGAAGGTAATAGACTGCAAGAACTGTTGTTAAACAAACAAGGTACACTGCCATCTCTATGACTTTCTTATATGCCATGTATTTCAGCACAAGCAGAGAATGTACTGTTTGTCAATTTCTGTTAAAGATTTTGTTTGAGAGATGCTTCTGTTTAGTAAACAGAGTAGTGATTAGGGCTTCATGTACCAGTAATTTCTGCTCTGGACAAGTAACTCAAGAAGCAAGAACCCTTCAAGCTCCCATTCTTGGAAACAGTTGTTAAAATTCACGCATAAGCATTCTACCTGTGTCACTAAGATAACAACATAGTTTGTTCTTGATGTCACTCTCCCTCATGAGAAGAAAAACTAATAACTATCCATGGACAAGACACCATTGAGAGAATACTGGAACACAAAGACGATGATGAAACATCCCCTGCACCACAGAGACAAGGACAGACTGCATCAGAAGAGTAAGAAGAATGTTACATGCTGACCACATTGTCCCTCCTCCAGGCTGGCACAGTACAATGGGGAGAGATCTTCCCTGAGCCTATTGCTCCACCAGTGGGAAAAGATTGGCCAGGGTGGATATTCAGCTCCTCCAGCATTGTGGGTCACTTCTTGGGAGCCCCTACTCTGGTCTTGCCCCACAGGGCTTAGAGGGGAATATGTAGGGCTTGACCATTGGGATATGTTATTATGAAAAAGTGAGGAGAGGCTTACAACAACTAGCACTCAGATCTTGGTAGACCAAAGAGTCCATGTAATGTCAACCACTTACTTTGGCTCATCTGCAGAATCAAATCAGTGGCTCAGTCTGACCAGGGAACTTGGGAAGTGTTCAGGTCTGCCTGATTTAGGTGTTCAAAGAGAGCCTTACTGGCTCTGGAGCATGATATATTCCACACAAGGAAAGAAGGTGAATCATAGCTCAGCCTATTACTGAGTATAGCTCCTGGCCACATCCAACCAGAAAGGCTGGCAAGAATACTGGGAAGCTATGTAGCCCAGCAATTCTCAAGCATTTAGTATGGCAGACACAACTGATTGCCTTTGAACAAAGCCCGTACTTGGATTAGAGAATTCTCCTTCTCTGCCCAAGCAGGGGAGCTGGGTCATGACCCTGCTCACTGCTAAGTAGAGCTCCCAGCCCCTCCCAACCACAAAACCTGGACAGAACACCTGGAAAGCCATACAGCCTAGCAATACTTGAGCAGACTATACAGCAGAAAGGGATGATAATGTGAAGAGCAAAGGCAGTGGCCCTGTTTATCCAGGGAACTTGGAACACAGGTTGGCCTGAGTAAAGAGCACAAAAATTTACTGGCCTTGCAGCTGGTTCTTCCACTTTGCATGGGCAGGGAAACTATTTCATAGCTCCACTCATTGCTGAATGCAACCTTCAGTATGCCTGACAAAGGAACATAACCAGAGGACACAGGAAGCCATGTAGCCCATCCAACAGCCCTGCTGTGATGAGAAAACAGCTCTTTTGAGTTGCTGCCCAGGTATTTCACAGTATGACACCCTGCTTACTCCCAAGTTGTGGAATTCAGATAAAGACCTGAGCCTAGGATGCCTACCATAAGTTTTTGCTTTACTTTTCCCAGGGCATTTAAAATAAAAGCTTAGAGTTAAGCTGACAAAAAGTCAGTGACCTCTACCCTGACCACCTTGTAAATAATAGGAACTTGCTACCCTGCTCTCAATCTCCTGCTTGCTGGTGAACTGGCATGGAAGACTGCCCTTCCTTGGCTCATTATACCCCCTTATTTCTGGGATCTCTAAATAATAAATGTTATGGTCTTTCTTTGTGAGGGTGTACTGGAACTTCACCTTCAATCAAAATGACTCTGGGATTTGCATTTCTCCAAAGTGGAAACTCAAATGCTAAAGGAATTACCTGCCAACTATATGTGGGTTGCTTGTGCCTTCTCATTCAGCAGGTCATAATCTGTATATTTTAAAATGAATACACTTGCTCTGGGTCTTCCTGCACACCTGCTTACAATGGCACTTGAACAGAGAGCACAGACCATGACTTCCCTGTCAGCAGGCCAAATATGATGACCCTGTCTAGCTAGGTAATTCAGTGGAGAGTCTCACCTGATTTGGGTACTCAAACAATGAGCCATGCTGGCCCTTAGATCTATTCTACTGCTCTGATTGTACAGAAACTAATTCATAGCCTCTACTGAGTATAGTACTCAGTCCTGACCATGTAGTAAACTTAGCAGAAAACCCAGGCAACTGCAGAGCCCATCCTTCAGCTTTGCTTGGGCAGGGAACAAGACATCAGTCTTATCCAACAGTTCTCAGCCAGAAGCACCCATTCTTGACCTAAGAGCTTGGGGAGCTCACCCAAAAATAGACCCTAGTATCAGACTCCAACTTTCCTAGATGCTACCACCTGATACATGCTAAACCTCAAACTGAGCTGACTGGTGAAGAACTGTCTCTACCATAGTAAACCTGTAAAGTCTGGAAGAGAAGACCACTTACTCAAATGCACAAACACTAACATAAGCAATTGAGGATCAAAAAAAAAAAAAAAAACAAAAAAAAAAAAAAAACAAAAACAAAAAACCAAGCAAACACAACAGCATCAAAGGAAACTAATAAAACTCTAATAACTGACCCTAAGGAAATGTAAATATTAGCTATCAGACAAATAATTCAGAATTATCCTCCTAAAGGAGTTCAGTGAATTACAGCAATACACAGGCAACTAAACTGAACTAGGAAAACAATGCATGAACACAATAAGATGTTCTCAAAGAAATAGAAACCATTAAAAAAAGAAAACAGGAGTCTTAGAGCTGAAAATACAATGAGTGAACTGAAGAATTCAATAGAGAGCACCAAGAGCCAGACTCAACCATGCAGAAGAAAGAATCAGCGCATTTGAAATTTTCAGTCAGAGTAGCAAAAAGAAAACAGAATGAAAAAGAGTAAAGAAAGTCTGTGGGCCTTATGTGATACAATTGAAAGAAACAATATATGCAGTATGGGAATTTCAAAGGAGAAAGAAAAAGGGATAGAAAGTACATTTAAAGCAATACTGGCTGAAAACTTCCCAAACCTGAGGAAAGAATGCACATCCAGATGTATGAAGTCCAAAGAACTCCAAATAGTCCTCCAAAGAGGACTACACTGGGACACATCAGGGTGAGATCCTCGAAAGTCTGAAAGAATGAATTTTGAAAGAAACAAGAGAAAAGAGAGAAATTAAATACAAGAGAACGTCCATAAGACTCTTGGTAGATTTCTCAACAGAAACATTTCAGGTCAGGAGAGAAGGGGAGCTTATATTCAAGATATTTTTAAAAGTCCAAAACAACCTGCCAACCAAGAATCCTACACGGGGCAAAACCATTCTTCCACAACAAAGGAGAGATAAAGACTTTCCTGAAGGAACAGACAGTAGCTGTGGGAATTCTTAACTACTAGATCTGCCTTACAAGAAATGCTTGAGGGCATTATGCTAACTGAAACAAGTCACACAGGGAAATACAGTTACATGTCATCTCACTGATACCTGGAACCTCAAAAAACAACAACCAAACTCATAGAAAAAGAAATCAGATTTGTGGTTACTAGAGACAGGTGGTGAATTACACATCAATATTGCCATATTACAGAATCTAACTTTGACTACATACTTAACCATTACCAGAGAGTTTTACCCTGTCTTCTTATGTTTTTAGGATGTTAATTAGCACTCTTTTACTTGCACTCAAAGAACTCCTGTTAGCATGAGGTGAAGGTGGTGACAAGGTACAAACTTCCAATTAAAAGATAAAAAGTACTAGGAAAATAACGTACAGCATGGTGATTACAGTTAACACCAAGGTATGGTATTTATGAAAGTTGTTAAAAGAGTGAATCCTAAAAGTTCTCATCACAAGGACAAATTATTTTTTCCCCCTTCCTTCCTTCCTTCCTTCCTTCCTTCCTATTTCCTTCCTTCTCTCTCTCTCTCTCTCTTACTTTCTCTCTTTTTTCTGTATCCATGAGTTGATGAGTGTTAACTAAACTTGTGGTAATCATTTCATGATATATGTATGTCAAAACATTATGCTGTATATCAATCTTACCTCAATAAAACAAAAAATTCAAAAACAAATGTGCATAAAAATCTAAAAATACTTCTCTATTAACATGTTAAATAAGATCTAGACATAGGTCTATGACCACTACCATCATTTAGAAGTAGTCATGAACATAAATGATATGTTATAACTGTAAAATGATAAGAAAAATCTGTGCCTTCTGTTCAAGACAAAGTCACAGATACTGCTAATATTACATTCATAATGAACAGAAATGTATGTTTTGGTGAGGCATTAGCACAAGTATAGAAATAATTTTTTCCTACATATCTTGATAGATTTCCCTGGATTCTATTCCTGGGCCTTTAACACAAGAGTGGAGTGAATACTTGACAACATTGTAAAAAAGCAACATATAGGATGATAGAATGACATGATGGAATAAATCATGAGGCAGTTAGAGTTAACTTGATGGATGTCTGCTAGAGGTGGCAATTTTCACTAGAGAGAATGAGCATGTATCAACCAAGTTTAGAAAGTGGGAGACAGTGGTCCAGATGGAGAGGCTCCATGAAGCACTCAGGTGAGCAACGGGGACATGTTGGGGACATGTCACCATGGAAGAGCTTGAAGAACAAGTGGACACCTAAAGAGGGCATTTGCTGTATGTTAGGAAGGTGCCTTGTTCTTGGGACACTGATTTGTAAGTGTTGAGTGGGAGTGATGGACGTGGCAATCTCTGGGGATTCAAGAAAGAACAGGTGTAAGGAGCAGAGAAGATGCTCAGAAAGGACACTGATAGGGACCATCAGGGAGAGGAGGGACAAGGATGAGGGGAATATCATGGAGGCCATGTCAGGAAGGGGTGCAAGTCACCTGCGCATTCTGGAGTCCAGAGTGTTAGTGTCCAGTAGATGGAGATGCTGACCTGTCAGGAACACTCTCTGGGCTGAGGTGAGGATTCATGAGCTCCTGTGTCGGGAAGCACCTGTAAGTATGGGTAACCAGCTGGAGAATACATAGAGATGTGTGGGGTCTCTTGTGCTTGGTGGCTGTAGTAATAATCATGCTTCATAGTTCATATTTTCTAGCATTCTTGTCTTATTTGATTTGAAATTCAAAACAGATGCTAGTGTTACACCTGTTTGAGTGATTTTAAAATAAAGCTAGTGTCAGGATAGATGACCCATCAAAATCACAGTTAAGATTAGACGTGGGGCTCAGGAGCTCCTAAAGCACTGACTCACAATGTTGCAGCTGAGGAAGATCTTCCAAGACTCAAAACCCCTGGGCTCTGGCAAGCAGAGTCCTGCTCCGCCTTGGGTCAGATCCACCTGTTGGCAGGCCCAGACTCTTTGAATAAGGCTTTCTCCTCAGGGATGCTTTTCCTCCAAGGTGTTCCAAGGCATCCCCAGAGAGCTTCATGGTAGAATGGGTCAGCCCAGCAGGGTGAACCTGAGCTCCCAGGATCAAAGCCCTCCTGAATGAGAGCTTGCCTAGGTACATTGGTTTCTGGTCCTTGTCCAGGGTTGTTTGGTGGCCTGGACTCCTCCTGGCTTGTCTTGAGCCAGTGCTCAGGAACTACCCTTCCAGCTGGACACCAGGAAAATGTTATACAGAATAAAAACCAAAATTTGTTAGTTTGTTTGAATATATAGAATCTATATGACACTGAAACTTGTTCTTGAATTAAAAAATAGCCATTCAGGGGACACCTGGGTGGCTCCATCAGTTAAGCATCTGATTGGCTCAGGTCATGATCTCATGGTTCACAAGTTTGAGCCCCGTGTAAGGCTCTGTGCTGACCACTCACAGCCTGGAGCCTGACTGAGATTCTGTGTCTCCCTTTCTCTCTGTCCCTCCCCACTCATACTCTGTCTCTATCTCTCTCAAAAATAAAGACATTAAAAAATTTAAAAAATAGCCATTCAATACAATTACAGTGCAAAGTTAATATGCATCTGTGCTCTGTGGGAATTTACCTGCTCTGATCTTTCCCTTGTGAATTTTCTAATGCTGCTGCAAAGGGAATGGTGTGATTCACAGTAGCCCTGCTGACTGCTGAGAGTTTTCAGATGCCTCTAGTTAGCGCTACCTTTACTGCTATCAGGTGTCCCATCTGCCCTGACACTAAGATTTTGTAATTGGATGTTTTCACTAAACAATGGAAATTTCTTCTCCAAATCAGGCTGTTTTGGTGCTTATTAACAATGCAGTAGGCATCACTCATTAATGGTATAATCTGCACTAAGTGGTTTATAGAAGTTCTTGTTTTGATTCTTACAATAGCTAATGTATAAGATACCAGTTTTACAGAATGAATCTGAGACTCAGAGAGCTTAAGTCATTCACCCAGTAAGAGACAAGACTAAGATTTGAACGTGGGTCTGTCACCCTACTGAGGTCAAGCTCTCAATACTGATAGTAGCTCTAGTCTGCTGCCAGCAAAATAGTACTGTAGAACACAAATATTCTTCAAACATCTTTCATTCCACTAGGAAAAGACTTCAACAGGGTTAGATTTTATTGATGGACTTTATTAATTAATTTATTAATTAATTTTATTAATTTATTTATTGATTATTGAAGGTGAACAACCTATTCCAGAAAATGTCTCACCTGGGTTTCTGCTCTGTGAAATAATTGTTTATTTACAGATCCCAATCTGAAAACCCCAAACACTAAGCCATTTTGCATGTGTGTATGTGATGATTAATGTGGTAAGGCTTACTTGATGACTCAGCGACCAGAAGAAGCAGCACATTGGTTTCAGTCAAAATCAATTCAGGAAAACCCAGAGCCGTGTTCTGGGGATACTGTACAAGGTCACAGCACGTACACACTAGATGGAGCTTTAGGTGCAGAACCAGAGAATCCTACTTGGACACATGTGTGTGAATGGCTGGTGGGTGGGAACAGGGGAGGGATGCTCCTGATTATCCAGGGCTTTTGTAGCTAGATGGAGGCTGTGGAAGATGGGAGGTGTCTCAGGCTGGCTTACAGTCCTGAGGTAGGTGGAGAGGAGCACGTTGCACCCACTGGCTTTGTTCTGCCTCTACCAGATGCCAATATTTGTCCCCAGCTGTAAATCCAGGCACAGCTTTGCTGTGGTCTCCTGCTTAGGGCAACCACAAAGTTTAGTTGTCCTTGTTTCTTCATGTGGCTTCTGCAAACAACCAGTAAGAGTGTGAATGAGCACGTGTAAATGGATGAATAAATGATCCATTAATCATTGCAGTGACAACCTTTGATGGGAGTCTCATGGGTTGTACTAAAGGACTTCAAAGACCAGATCCCTGGACATGAACTTACAACTATTTCAGCCCACCCCCTCTGTCCCCTGTAGAAGAAACATCCATCTTTTTCTTCCCCAAATGAGTTGAGGAGAAAGTCCATTTTAGGGAATCAGAAGGCTTGTACCAAAACACAGGTTCCTCTTTTCCAGTGCATGCATGTGTGTGTCTCTGTGTGTGTGTGTGTGTGTGTGTGTGTTTTCAGGGTAAGAATGTTGTAGTCAGTGGCCTGCATGGCTGTCATTGGGGGTGAGGAAGGTAGAAGTAGTCTTCAGAGCTTCAGGTCTTATACATCTCACATAGTTCTTAATTAAATTTCTATTTACTTTATCTAATTGCTGAGTTTACACTTCTCTTTACACACATTACTACCCAGTATCCTCTATTGAAAAATAAATACTTGTACAGAATTTATTATCAAAATTCCATTTGATTGCATCAGGCGGTCATCCATTTTGCAAGACTTCTGGCTACCCTCCCAAGCCACAACTTCAATTATACTTTTGGGGCAGAGTCATGACTTCTTTATCTCTTTCTAAAGCTTAGTTATTGATTAAGAAGCAGTAGATCAAAGCCTGTCACAGAACCATCTGTGAAGCCAAGTGCTCTAGTACACAGATTGCTCTTCCATTTATTAGCTAAGACCTTGGGGAGGTTTCTTCATCTTTCTATGCTTCAGTGTCTTCTTAAGTTATTGTCTGTTGTTGGAGAGGAATCAACATGGTGGAGAAGTAGGGGGGCCTGAAGTTCCCTCATTTCTCAAATGTAGCAGTATTGAGGCCAGAAGACTTGGAATTCCAGGAATCCTGGCTACAGAGTGACAGAAACATCTCCAGGGGCCTATGGGCACAACTCAGAGGGCCACAGGTATGTGATTATGAATTGGGAGAGATCAAACAGCTGGCATATACATGGAGGGGAGGGATCCCTTTCTGTGGAGAGACAAAAGGAAGAGAAAAAGAGGCTGTGGAAATGTAGGATTGTATTTGGACAAGAGAAAAACCATGGACCAGGAACATAAAAAATGGAGAAGAAACCAATTTCTAACACAATCCAGGGTTGTGGGACTTTCTCCAGATTGGTACCAGCCACCCTGTGCATGTGCTGAGAAGGAGGGGAGTTAGCCCCGGGATGGGTAGTGAGTGCAGAGGCACGGCCAGAGAGAGCAGTCCCCTCCCTCCAGTGCTGTGGGAAGAAGGCATATAGCCACTTCAAGGACAAAAGACCCTGCAGTGTCTACCAGTCAGAGGCCTTTTGTTGGCTGGGTAGAGTAGTACTACCCTGGAATCAGGGCACGTGGAGTGGGATCCTTTAAGACATCAGGGTTTTAATCTCAGCTGACTGCCTTGAAGGCACAGGAGACTGTGGAGTGGGGCAAACTGGCAGCTTGCACCCACACAGCACTGTGAGGATGGCCTGAACAGAGTGGCTTGGGACACCCAGTCTGGGGAGAAGAGACTGTACTGTCACCATTTTTATCCCCATCATCAACAATGTGGGGATTTGGGGAACAGGACAATGGGCCCACATTGGAGGGGGTAACCCATCTACACCAAACCACACCCCTCTCCCTCTGATAACTGCTTATCTAACAGAGCTAGATTGATACTGACCAAACCAGACAGCTCCTCCTCCAGACCAGCACAGCCACAAGTTCCAAAGCATTATCAGATATTGGTCCAGCAGTTTTGTATTTTCTGATTTGATTCTTGGTCAATTCTTATATATATATATTATATATCTATATAAGATACATATATATGTATATATGTGTATATATCATATATATATATGTACATATATGTGTGTATATACACACACATATATATATATTCCTTTTCTTGCTCTTCCCTTCTCTATTTTGATTGTTGGTTTGTTTAAGCAGAAATTTCTAATCTATTCTTCTTAAACCTCTTTTGTATCTCCTTTATTTTCCTCTCTCCCTTTCTCTGGATTAAGCTGTATAGTTTCTCTGAATCTCTGCCTGGTCAATTTTTTTTTCATTTCTTTTTCCTTGCCCCTGTCATTTCTCTCTTTGTATGGGGTAAAGATTCCTCAACCACTCCCCCTTCCCCTTTTAAAATTTTTTCCAGGGTTACTTCAACAAACATATCAAAGCACACCTGGTGGAAGGTTCAAAACACTTCTATGAGTAGGGAGATAAAGTAATTAGAGTCACCACAACAGAGAGCATGCAACACACTCCATAAACATCCCTTGAAGGGCCAGGCCCTGGAAAGTGTATGACCCCTTTTAAATATAGTAGTGTTTACAGGCACAGGACAAATAACAAGCTATTAAAACATGTAAAGGACAGAAAACTAGCCAAAATGACAAAACAGAAGAATTCTCTTCAAATGAAATTACAGGAAGAAATGACAGCTTGAGAATAGCTCACCACAGATATAAACAATATATCTGATCAAGAATTTAGAATAATAGTCATAAGATTAAGATCTAGTCTTGAAAAAAGCATACAAGACAGCAAAGAATCAAATACTGCATAGATCAAGGAAATAAGAAAGAGTAATGATGAATTAAGAAATGTTGTAAATGAGGTGCAAAATAAACTAGATGCACCTGCAGAAAGGAGGGAGGAAGCAGAGGGAAGGATAAGTGAAATAGAAGATAAAATTATGGAAAATGATGAAGCCAAGAAAAAGAGAGATAAGAAAATGCTAGACCATGAGGAGAGAATTAGAGAACTAAATGATTCAATGAGGCATAATAATATCTGTATCATAGGAGTTCCAGAAGAAGAGAGAGAGAAGGTGGCAGAAGATTTACTTGAACAAATTATAGCTGAGTACTTCCCTAATCTGGGGAAAGAAGCAGTAATCCAAACCTAGGAGGCACAGAGAGGCCCCTTAAGATTCAACCAGAATAGGTCTTCACCATGGCATATCATAGTGAAACTGGCAAAATACAAAGATAAAGAGAGAATTCTGAAGGCAGCTAGGGATAAATAGGGGTTAACCTACAAGGGTAGACACATAAGTAGCAGGCCTGTCCACTGAAACTTGTCAGGCCAGAATGGAGTGGCAAGAAATAATCAATGTGATGAATAGAAAAAATATGCAGCTAAGAATCCTTTATCTTGCAGGGTGTCATTCAGAATAGAAAGAGAGATAAAGGCTTTCCCAGACAAACAAAAACTGAAGGACTTCATGACCACTAAACCAGCCCTGTAAGAGATCTTGAAGACTCTGTGAGTGGAATGCTGCAAAGACTACAAAGGACCAGAGACATCACCACAAGCATGAAACCTACAGATAACACAATGACATAAAATCCATACCTTTCTTTTTTTTTCTTTTTTTTTAACGTTTTTTTTTTTTTTTTGAGACAGAGAGAGACAGAGCATGAACGGGGGAGGGGCAGGGAGAGGGGGAGACACAGAATGGAAGCAGGCTCCAGGCTCTGAGCCATCAGCCCAGAGCCCGATGCGGGGCTCGAACTCACTGACAGCGAGATCGCGACCTGAGCTGAAGTCAGACGCTCAACTGACTGAGCCACCCAGGCGCCCCTCCATACCTTTCAATAATAACTCTGAATGTAAATGGACTAAATGCCCTAATCAAAAGATATAGGGTATCAGTATGGATAAAAAAAAAAAACAAGATCCATCTATATGCTGTCTACAAGAAACCATTTTAGACCCGAGGACACCTTCCGATTGAAAGTGAGGGGGTGGGGAACCACCTATCATGCTACTGGAAGTTAAAAGAAAACTGGAATGGCCATACTTATATCAGACAAGCTATATCTTAAACTAAAGACTGTAACAAGAGATGAAGAGCATTATAATTATGGGGTCTGTCCATCAAGAAGAGCTAACAATGGTAAATGTTTATGCCCCCAGCTTGAAAGAACCTGAATATATAAATCAATTAATCACAAACATAAGCAATATTACCGATAAGAATACAGTAACTGCTGGGGACTTTAATACTCTACTTATAGCAATGGCCAGATCAACTAGGCAGAAAATCAATAAAGAAACAATGGCATTGAATGATACTCTGGACCAGATGGACTTGACAGATATATTCAGAACATTTCATCCAAAAGAAGCAGAATACACATTCTTCTTGAGTGCACATAGAATATTCTCCGAGATTATCATATACTGGGTCACAAAACAGCACTCAATAAATTGAGGTCACACCATGCATGTTTTCAGTTCATAATGCTATGAAAATTGAAATCAACCACAAGAAAAAATTTGGAAAGCCTCCAAATGCATGGAGGTTAAAGAATATCTTACTAAAGTATGAGTGGGTCGAGGCAATTAAAGAAGAAACTGAAAAATATGTGGAATCAAATGAAAATGAAAACACAACAGTCCAAACTCTTTGGGATTCAGCAAAGGCAGTCATAAGAGGAAAATACATTGCAGTCCACGCCTATCTCAAGAAACAAGAAAAAACCCAAATACAAAACCTAACCTCACACCTAAAGGAACAAGAAGCAGATCAGCAAAGAAACCCCCAAGCCAGCAGAATAAAGATTAGAGCAGAAATAAAAAAAATAGATAGAATAAAAAAAAACACCCCAGTATAACAGATCAATTAATTTAAAAGTTGGTTTTTTTTTTAAAGAATAAACAAAATTGATAACCCACTAGCCAGTCTTCTCAAAAAGAAAAGAGAGAGAACCCAAATAGATAAAATCATTAATGAAAGAGGAGAGATCACAACCAACACCACAGAAATACAAGCAATTATTAGAGAATACTATGAAAAATTATATGCTAACAAACAGGACAACCTAAAAGAAATGGAGAAATTCTGAGATACACACACTTTACCAAAACTCAAATGGGAAGAAATAGAAAATTTGAACAGACCCATAACCAGAAAAGAAATTGAATCAATTATCAAAAATCTCCCAACAAATAAAAGTCCTGGGCCAGATGGCTTCTCAGGGGAATTCTACTAGACTTTTAAAGCAGAGTTAATACCTATCCTTCTCAAGCTGATCCAAATTATAGAAATGGAAGGAAAGCTTTTTGACTCATATGTGAAGCCAGTGTCACCTTGATTCCCAAACCAGACAGAAACCCCACACAAAAGGAGAATTATAGGCCAATATCCCTGATGAACATGGATGCAAAAATTCTCAACCAGATACTAGCAAATTGAATCCATTAAAAGAATTTTTTCACCATTATCAAATGGGATTCATTGCTGGGCTGCAGGGACTGGTTCAATATTCACAAATCAATCAATGTGATACATCACATTAGTAGAAGAGAATATAAGAAACATATGATTCTGACAAGAGATGCAGAAAAAGCATTTGACAAAATACAGCATCCTTTCTTAATAAAAAACCCTCAAGAAAGTCAAGGTAGAAGGAACACACCTTAATATCATAAAAGCCATATATGAAAAGCCCACAGCTAATACCATCCTCAATGCAGAAAAATGGAGAGCTTTCCCCTGGAGATCAGGAATACGACAGCGATGTCCACTCTCACCACTGTTGTTTAACATAGTGTTGGAAGTCCAAGCCTCAGCAATCGGACAATGAAATGAAATAAAAGGCATCAAAATTGGCAAAGAAGTCAAACTTTCACTTTTCACAAATGACATGATGCTCTACGTGGAAAACCTGAAAAACTCCACCAAAAAAGCTGCTAGAACTGATACATGAATCCAGCAAAGTTTCAGATATAAAATCAATGTACAGAAATTGGTTGCATTTTTATACACCAATAGTGAAGCAGCAGAAAGAGGAATCAAGAAATGGATCCCATTTACAATTGCACCAAGAACCATAAAATACATAGGAATAAACCTATCCAAAGATGTAAAAGATCTGTATGCTGAAAACTATAGAAAACTTATGAAAGAAGTTGAAAAAGACAAAAAGAAATAGAAAAGCATTACATGCTCATGGATTGGAAGAACAAATATTGTAAAATGTCAATACTACTCAAAGTAATGTACACATTCAATTCAATCCCAATCAAAATTGCACTGGCATTCTGCTCAGAGCTAGAAAAAACAATCCTGAAATTTGTATGGAACCATAAATGACCTCAAATAGCCAAAGTAATGTTGAAAAAGAAAACCAAAGTGGAAGGCATTACAATCCTGGACTTTAGCCTTTACCAGAATGCTGTAATCACGAAGACAGTATGGTATTGGCACAAAAACAGACACATAGAACAATTGCATAGAATATAGAACTCAGAACTGGACTGACAAATGCATGGCCAACTAATCTGTGAGAAAGCAGGAGAGAGTATCCAATGGAATAAAGACAGTCTCTTTAGCAAATGGTGCTGGGAGAACTGGATAGCAAAATACAAAAGAATGAAACTGGACTACTTTCTTACACCATACACAAAAATAAACTCAAAATGGATAAAAGACCTAGATGTGAGACAGGAAACCATCAAAACTCTAGAGGGGAAAACAGGCAACAACCTCTGACCTCAGCCACAGCAACTTCTTATGCGACATGTCTCTGGAGGCAAGGGAAATAAAAGCAAAAATGAACTATTGGGACCTCATTGAGAAAAAAAACTTTCTGCAATGCAAAAGAAACAATGAACAGAACTAAAAGGCAACCAAGAGTATTGGAGAAGACATTTGTAAATAACATATTGGATAAAAGATTGGTATACAAAATCTATAAAGAACTTACCAAACTCAACATACAAAAAACAAATAATCCAGTGAAGAAATGGGCAGAAGACATGAATATATACTTTTCCAAAGAAGACATCCAGATGACCAACAGATACATGAAAAGATGCTCAACATCACTCATCATCAGGGAAATAGAAATCAAAATAACATTGATATACCACCTCACACTGGTCAGAGTGGCTAAAATTAACAACTCAGGCAACAACAGATGTTGGGGAGGATGTGGAGAAACGAGAACCCTCTTGCAGTTTTGGTGGGAATGCAAACTGGTACAGTGGCTCTGGAAAACAGTGTGGAGATTCCTCAAAAAAAGTAAAAATAGAATTACCCTATGACCCAGCGATAGCACTACTAGGAATTTATCCAAAGGATACAGGAGTGCTGATTCATAGGGACACACGTACCCCGATGTTTATAGCAGTGCTTTCACCAATAACCAAATTATGGAAAGAGCCCAAATGTCCATCATCTGATGAATGGATAAAGACGATGTGGTTTATATATACAATGGAATACTACCTGACAGTGAAAAAGAATGAAATCTTGCCTTTTGCAAAAACGTGGATGGGAACTTGAGGGTATTATGCTAAATAAGTCAGTCAGATAAAAACAGATATCATATGTTTTCACTCATGTGGAATTTGAGAAACTTATCAGAAGACCATGGGGAAAGAGAAGGGAAAAAAATAGTTTCAAACACAGAGGGAGGCAAACCATAAGAGACTCTTAAATACAGAGAACAAACTGAGGGTGGATGGGGGTGGTGAGGGAGGCTGGAAAATGGATGATGGATATTGAGGAGGGCACTTGCTGGGATGAGCACTGGGTGTTGTATGTAAACAATGAATCATGGGAATCTATTCCTGAAGTCAAGAGAACACTGTATACATTGTATGTTAGCTAATTTGACAATAAATTATATTAATAAGAAGTTATTGTCTGTTAGGTTTACAATAACTTTTGGTTAAGTTGGTTCAGAGGGTTGGATGACTTATGTAAACCACTTACAGCAGTGTCCAGAACACAATAAGCCATGTACATACATATAATAATATATAAAACATATAATCAGTATATATATAATCAAATACACACACACACACACACACACACACACACACACACACACACACACTACCTTGAGTGGGTAAAAACTAATGGCTTTGAATTCCCAAAGTTCAAGAAGTGATATCTAACTCATATAATTCATAATGAACTGTCCAGGAGACCCATAGATGCTGTGTCCTGTGCTCCCTCCCCTGTTCTAGGCACATTGTAATCATGATCTGTTTCAGGGACATTACAAGACTTTCAATAAAGGCTGAAAATCCTATTTCTATTGTTTTTTGTATTATCCAGTAAATTGTTAAAGGCTAACTCAGGTAATCCTATTGACAGAGGGGCTTTAACTTACAAACACTGAACTGGCTATTAACTTACTATAGAGAAAGAGAAAAGCATTAGGTAAGTGTTAAAGCAAATGTTAAAATCTGTATACTTATTCTGTATTTTGTCATTATAAAGTTCATTTCTGCCCAAGTCTGTTTGTTGAAGAGGTAAAAAAAGCTTTCCCCAGTTAATTTTGCTATTAGACCTGCTTTTTCTTTCTTTGTTTGGAGAGAGGTTATGAGTCAGTATACTCGCTTTTGAGTATTTGTCATAAAAACTTTATCAAGATATTTTTATTACAGGGGACTGCATTTGTTAAATTATTACTTGTATAAAACTGCATATTCACTTAAAGTTGTGAACTATATTTATCTTAATGTTGATATTATCCATCAACCAACTGTTAAGTAGTTCTTGTGTGCTTTAGCTCTAAATCAACTTGGCTAAAAAAATTATACAGATTTTAAACATTAAAATAAAGCAAAAGAGTTTAACTTTTAGACTCCTTTAAAAATACAAAGTAATTAACTCCACCAGATTAACCTTAAAACACAATGAGAATTGGTTTGTGCTCAGTTAGTGGTGTAATGACAGGGTTAAGTTATGAAAGACTTTAAGACAGGAAGAGAGAATGGAATCTCTTCCTGAAGACGATGAAAATAGTGCCTTCAAATAACATTAATTAGCTTTGGAAACTACTGCATCTCTGATCTGACTGCGGTATTGAAAATTTGGTTAGTTTTCTTGGATTCCTAAAGCTTTAGTCTTAGTAGTCATAAAATGTGTTGGAGAAATAATTTATTATTCTCTCAATGTATTCAATTAAATAAATTTTATAGATAATGTTAATTTTGTTAATTTAATGCAAGTGTTAATTTTATTAGAACTTTTGTCAATCTGACACTTCGAGATGTACAGTTTTATGGTTTTGTTAAGTATATAGATTTATGATTATAATATGCAGAAATATAAAAATAATTGAGAAAAAGACCACTTCAAATAAACTTTCTTTCTAGTTCCAAAGGTATAACATCATATGCAAAGTTGATCCTGATGAGGGTGGTGTCACCTGATTCACTTTTTAGTCCTTAGAAATTCATGGAAGCAAAACAGGATACAAATATGTGCATAGGCTCCAAGCATACTTGCTAATTGAGCACTGACCACATTCTGTACCTTAATTATGCCAAATAATAAATATATTTTCCTTTTTTTTTTGTCAACTGAAGTGTAGTATCTTTATTCCATATCAGTGGCTTTATTTCTCTTCTAAATATTGGGAATAAATTTAGAGGTCAATTGAGTTTTAGAAGAAAATATGTATCTGATTGAATTCTTCTGATGGAATGCATTTTCTGGGAAGAGTATATTTTTTTCAATAAAACTGGGATTTTGTCACTTGTGTTACCCCTTCCTCACCCTGCAAGCTCCAAAATGCCCTTCCTTTTGTGCTCTTTACAAATTATTACTTTGAATTAACAACACTGGTTAAAAACTTAAAAGCATGGGATTGATACTGGGTTGTTTATTTTTTAAAACTTTTCAAAAAGGTTAAGATTATAGTAACTTAGGACAAACTATGTGGGGAAAAAGATATAGATCCTGGTGTCACAAAGGACAGCATATTCTTTTGTTGGGAAGCATGTTTGCCTTTCACAGGATATATTATATCATCTTTTCTCTATCAATTAAAAAAATTTGAATTAAATTAAAAAATTATGAACATGGTATATCTTTTTATTTGTATCATCTTCAATTTCTTTCTTCAATGTCTTGTGGTTTTCAGAGTACAAGATCTTTTACCTCTTTGGTTAAATTTAAGAAATTGAAAAAAATTATTTTTTAATTGAAATAAAAAAATTTTAAATTGAAATTCACATAACATAAAATTAACCATTTTAAGGTGAACGATTTAGTGGCATTTAGTAGATTCCACAATGTTGTGCAACTGTTTTGGAAACTGGTCTGGATCACCTGGCAGAAGAACCAAGAGGCACTCGGAGATCTTGGAAGGAAGGAGGTTTATTTTACACCGGTGGGCCCAGAGGAGATCATTCTCCAGAGATCTGAGCCCAGAGCATCTACAGAGGGGACAATTTATAGGTTGTTACTTCCACATTCCTCATTAGTAGTAATTTGGCACCTGAGGCAAGCAGGGTGGGGACAAGAACCCAGAAAGGAAGTCTTCAGGCAGGAACTAAAATTCCCTTATCAGTCCTGTCGGCCATTATGTAACAGATTTTTCCTTAACACAACCATCACTATCATCTAGTTCCAGAACATCTTTGTCACCCTAAAAGGAAACTATGTATCCATTAAGCTATTGGTTCCCAACAGTCTCAGCAGCTACCTGAGTTTAATCTGAAACTGGACCCATGCCCAGGGAGAGACCAAAGAAAGGCACACCACTCCAGATTGATAGGTGGTAGTTTTAATAGGCAAAGGGGACTTATAGGAGAGGCTTGTATCGGGCAGCAGCAAGACAAATGGATCCCCTTCCTGGGGTTTTGGAATGGTGGGTGTCTGGAGTTGATGGCCAAGAAAGAATTCTTGAGATGTCTTTGGTGCAAAAAGGGTGATTTTATTAAAGCATGTGACAGGACCCCTGGGCAGGAATTGCTGCGGTGAGATTGTGAAAAGTGACTAGTAATATACTATGGAGTTGGGGGGAAGTAAAGGCAAAAAGGAGGCCTCCAGAAGGACTTTCATTTGCTAAAGAGGACTCATAAGATCCTGGAGGCCTTGGTGTTGTCAAGCTAAGGTTTTTTCCTCTAGTAAGGAAAGTAGTAGGGAGGGAGGATAGTAGGGAGTCCCTGGAGAAATGTCTTACTCTGTATTTGCCTCAAGTATTTGTCAATGGGCTGCAGGTTATAAGGAAATTTAATTTTATTTACATTTCCTTCTTGCATTTGTTTCCCACATTGCTATGGAGGGGAGGATGATGTCAGTGCTCCAAGAAACTGAGTCTATAGGTTTCTGGAGATTAGGCTATTGATAAGATTGTCTTTTTCTTATAATTTACTAAGATGTATATAAACTTATGGAGACTAATGACCTGCATGACTGTGATCTCCATCAGTTAACCATCTGTTTTCCCCTTTCCTTTGTTCTTGGGCAGTCTGGAGTGCCTAGGAAATATCACACATATCCCACCTTGGTGTGGGGGTTGCAGGGTGGTCAGCTTGCCTTATGCTCCCTCACCACCCTCTCCTGCCTGCCCACTGAATCTTACAATTTATATAGAAGCCTTAACTGGGTTCAATCATGTATAGGGTGCAGGTGTTCTCAACACAACATCACTATCTCAAAGCTGTGTCCTGGGAGCAGCCTCTAGGAGTGGGGAAAGCAAGCATGACCCTCGTCCCAAGGACCAGGGAAAAGGTGAGGAGGTCTGAGGTCCACCTCATTGGTAAATCTGTGGTCACGTCTTTTCAATGACCTCCCCCAACATAAGCTGCCATTCCCCATTCCCTCCTTCCAGCACCTCCTGGTAACCACCAAGTTGCCTTTATAGATTTGACTCTTTGGGGTATTTCATACAAATAGAATCATACAAGTCTATGTGACCTTTTGTGTCTGGCTTTTTTTGCTTAGCATAATGTTTTGAGGTTCATTTACATTGTAACATGTATCAGTACTCCATTTCTTTTTGTGGCTGAAAAATACTCCATTGTGTGTGTATCCCATATTTGTTTATTCATTCACCCACTGATGGTCATTTGTTGTTTCCACCTTTTGGTTAACGTGACTAGTTTTTCTATGAACATTTGTGAAGAAGTATTTGTCAGAGTACCTGTTTTCAAGTGTTTCAGGTATATGCCTAGGAGGGGAATTGCTAGATCATAAGGTAATTTTGTATTTAACTTTTTGAGGAACCATCAAATCATTTTCCATAGTGGCTGCACATTTCACTTTCCCACCAGCAAAGTAGAAGAGTCCCAATTTCTCCACATCTCTCCAGGGAGAGACCAAAGAAAGGGCATGCCACTCCAGGTTGATAGGTGGAGTGTTCTTTTCCACTTGTTCTTTCCATTTGTTCTTTTCCATTTTAAAAATTATAGCTATTCTAGTGAGTGTGAAGTGCTATGTCATTGTGGTTTTGATTTGCATTTCCCTAGTAGCTAATGATGTCAAATATTGCACTTTTCAATTGAATATATTATGAATCAACCAAAAATTTTAAATATGCTTTGCTTTTAATCCTTTTTTTAGGACATACAATGTGTAATGATATTTGGTAATTACTTCTGTTTGAGTTTTAATTTTTTAATTGGGGAACTTGCAAAGTTAAATATTTTTATATAGTGTCTACAACATGCATATTTAATGCTATATACAATATATGTATTTTCATAAGCATCTGTTTAATTTAGACCACTTTGTCTCAGGGAAGAGAGGTAAAATAACTTCAGAATTATCTTAGAGTTTTATCAATATATACAATCCACTTGTAGTTGTATTTTCAAAAGTTCCTCTGCCTTAATCCAAGGAAGATAGGAATTGTAGAAATTCAGATAATATATGGAAGAAATGCTCCAGAACAGATTTTTCTAAAGTGAGTTCAGCATATTTTTAAAGTATGCTAAAGGCAAATAGGCAAATAGGCAAATTTAAGTAAGGATGGGGAATATGGCATTTCAGGTGGTCAAAGATATATATATGTATAATATGCATAATATATATGTATAATATGTGTATAACATATATATTTCTAAAATACTTTTAAACTTCTAATACATGTGTATATTCTTTAATAATTTCCCTTAAATTGCTGAAAGAAAATTGAATTATTCGCTACCAGAAAAGAATGAGATACTCTTAAATACTAGAAAATACTTAAAAAAATAGCAACTAAATACTGATGAAGATGCAGTTAAATGGTCACAACTCAAACAGTGCTGATGGAAGGGAAAATTGGTGTATTATTTTTGAGAACAATTGAGCAGTATGAGACTTAATGAGTTTATGCTCATTGAGCCAGTAGTTACACATCTGGAAATACACCTTGATTCACTTAGAGACAAAGGCTTAGGTACACAGGTATTTACTGCACTGTTAAAATGACAAAGCTGCAAAATTACCTAATTATTAGGAATTGTTGAGTGAATAGTAGTGCCTCTTTAAGATAAAATCTTAATCAGTCACTAAAAATTATGTGTACAAATAATTATTGATAAAAGAAGAAAATGTATGACAGCAAGTCATTATGAGTGTTTTCATGTCACCATCCCTAGATAAACATTGTTTCTGATAAGCCTCTCAAGCAGTCTTTGATATTGGTGCTATTCTTGCATGTATTTTATTGGTGAGGAAACAGGCACATTGGTGTTGAGTAATTTGCAACTAACAAGAGGTGGGCTTGGATTTAAATCCAGATATTGTCATTGAAGTGTTGGATTCAAACTCTGTACCATTTTTCTTTTCTCTAGTTTAGGGAGCTCAAGGGTCTTGTCCAAAGTAACAAGGCCAATAATTAGTAAAAGCTGACACTACACCTGAACAACAGCAAAATCAGAGACCAGGCTTGTAACTGCTTTGTTCATGGTGTCCAAACTCTCCAATGAAGGGGGTCAGGTGGGGAACATAGTATCTTCAAAAATTTGAAGAACTGAAACATGGAGGATGATGAAGTGGACAGGCATGAATATCTCCAAAGAACAGAATTAACACATGCAGATTGAAATTTCAACAAACTGCATGTAATTCAGATATTTAAACAATTAAAGCCATCTGGCTATTAGGCAGGAAGTCTTAAAAAAAAGTAACATTTTGACCAGAAGCTAACAGACCCTCTTTTAGGAATATTGTACTAAGAATTTCTGCACGGAGACAGAGGCTTTTCTAAATTTTAGGAACCTACCAAAATGCTATGGTTCTTCAGAATGCTAACCTAAACATAAACATTATAAACTAATATTTGTAAAGCACTTGATGTTATAAATATTTACCTTTAAAGACAAACTGTATCAATGTTATAGGCATATGTACTAGCATATGTGTAGGTATATATATATATATATATACACACTATATATAATAAATATATTATATATATATATATACTATATATAATATATATATAATATATAATGTATATGTATATATGTATATATATACACTATATATAATAAATAAGTTAAATAATATTAATTATAAATAGATATAAAAATAAAAATAAAAATAAAAATAAAACATGAATCTTAAAAAATTTTTTCATGTTCATTTGTTTATTTTGAAGGAGAGAGAAAGAGTGAGAGAGAGCAAGTGGGGGAGGGGCGGAGAAAGAGGGAGAGGGAATCCCAAGCAGGATCCATGCTGTCAGCACAGAGCCTGATGCAGGGCTCAATCTCATGAACCGTGTGATCATAACCTGAACAGAAACAGAGCTGGATGTTTAACCAACTGAATCACTCAGGACCCCGAATCTTTTAATAATAGGTGGTGTTCTTCCTGGGGACAAACAAACTGTAATCTGAGTCTGGTCCATTTCTGTGCGTGTGTGTGTGTGTGTGTGTGTGTGTGTGTGTGTGTGTTTTGTTTTGTTTTTGAGAGAGAGAGAGAGCAAAAGTGCATGAGTGTGTGAGCAGGGAGAAAGGGAGAGGGGCAGAGGAGAGAGAGAGACTCTTAAGTAGGCTCCATGCTCAGCATAGAGCCTGATGCAGGGCTTGATCCCACAACCCTGGGATGATGAACAAAATCAAGAGTCAGCTACTCAACCAACCAAGTCACCCAGGTGCCCCAGGGGTTTGATATTTTTAAATCACTGTTAAAACAAAGCAAAACAGTATCAAAAAAACACAAACACACAAAGGAAACTATGTAACAGAGACTGTAAGTTCTCTGAAATACCCAAAATATTTACCATCTGTTCTTTACCTAAAATGTTTGCTGACCCCTGCCTTCCATTAAACAATGCATTATCACATAACAACTTAGAATATTTTTTTCTCTAGAATATTAAACAGTATTTTGCCATCTGAATTTACTTTTTCACTTAACATCTGGCAGAACTGTAAAATAACAGTTTGGACACTAGAGGGAGACATGAAATTTTTTTTAATTAAAAATTTTTCATACACTGACAAAGAATGTTCAACTGAAGACCTGTTCAAAACTTGAGATAAATGCAGATTGATGTGTTATTACATTTCCTAGGACACGATTATACTTCTAATAACAATAGTTTATACACTGTCTACTTTAGGCTCAGCTTTTTGAGAAACCTGGCTAATGGAAATGAAGGAAAAAAATCAGCTTTATTGCTCTGGAATCAGTCTTGTTGCTTAGATTTTGGTGTTAGAGCACTTAAAACCTGTACTAATTTTCCATATAGTTAGGAAGAGTGCAATGTGCTTCAAAATATTGAATAGTTTTACCATAATCACTGAGGTCAATTAATAAAGAAATCAAGGTAACATCAGTTAAATCGTGTTGACTATACAGCCACTAACTCCTGATTTCTTCTAGGAGTTGCTTTGCTTGTGTTTCTCACACATTTCCAGAAGAAACAGCAGTGATTATAAAACATGATCCTGCTCCCTGGCCAAAGGCATCTTATGAAAGGTGAACCAATCAGGTGAATCAGGAATGTGGATTTGAGATTAGAGACTAGGGCTCAGCTGGCACCTAGTCTGTGTGGCTGAGATGCAAACCCACTCTGTCTGCCTTCAAGTCAGAGCTTCCTTTATAGTGCAGCCTACCCTTTTTTTATAAACACTTGAACAGCTGACATTATGTTTTGTTTCTAGGATGGAGGTCATACATTTTGCTACCTTTTTACTAGCCTTTCATTTAAAAATATTTCCTTGAGGGGTGCATGGGTGGCTTAGTCAGTTAAGTGCCCAACTCTTGACTTCAGCTAAGGTCATGATCTCACAGCTCCTGGGATCAAGCCCGGCATCTGACTCTGCACTGACAGCATGGAGCCTGCTTGGGATTCTCTCTTTCCTCTCTCTGTGCTGCTCCCCTGATTGCATGCATGTGCGCTCTCTCAAAATAAATAAACTTATAAAAAAAAACTTTAAAAAGAAAATAAAAATATTTCCTTGAAAATTGTGTCCATGTTCGTTACTAATTTTAAAGACATTTTATAGAAATCTTCTTCTATAAAGACTTCTTTATATAGATATCCTTCTATATCCTTTATAGAAGGATAGCATACAAACAGAAAAGTATCCTAGTTATAAGTACACAGCTTGATTAAGTTTTACAAAGTAAACACACAACTGTAACCATCACTCTGATTAACAATGAACATTACTGTCTTGTTGAACTCTCCTTCCTGTTATGTCCTCTTCCTGACATGACTCTCTTCTGCTGCCCCCACCATCAAGGAGGGCCACTATTGTAATTTTTAACCCTAGATATCAAAGTCATCTTTTTAAAAATAGTTTTTATTGAGATATAATTGTCAGTCATACAGTACTATATAAGTTTAAGATATTCAGCATAATGATTTCACTTAAATAAATTATGAAATGATTACAAGTTCAATTAACACCTATCATCTCATATAGAAACAAAAAATGCATTCTTCCTTGTGATGAGAACTCTTTGGATTTATTCTCTTAACAAGTTTCTTTTTTTAGATGTTTTTAAAAAATTTTTTTTTTTCAACGTTTATTTATTTTCGGGACAGAGAGAGACAGAGCATGAACGGGGGAGGGGCAGAGAGAGAGGGAGACACAGAATTGGAAACAGGCTCCAGGCTCTGAGCCATCAGCCCAGAGCCTGACGCGGGGCTCGAACTCACAGACCGCGAGATCGTGACCTGGCTGAAGTCGGAGGCTTAACAGACTGCGCCACCCAGGCGCCCCTAGATGTTTTTAAAATTTATTTTCTTTATTTATTTTGAGGGAAGGTGAGGGGCAGAGAGAGAGAGAGAGAGAAAGGGAGAGAGAGAATCCCGAGCAAGCTCCACGCTCAGCACGGAGCCTGATGGGGATCAATTGTGAGATCATGACCTGAGCCAAAATCGAGAGTCAGAGGTTCAACTGACTGAGCCACCCAGGTGCCCCTCTCTTAAAAGTTTTCATATATATTTTCATATATAGTTAGCAGTGCTAACTGTAGTCGTCATGTTGCGCATTACATCCCCAGGACTTCTTTATAACAGGAAGCTTGTAGCTTTTGACCACCTCATCTAATTCTCCTCCTCCTTTTTCCTAGTAACCACAAATCTGATCTCTTTTTCTGAGTGTGTTTAGATTCCAGATAGGAGTGAGATCATACGGTATTTGTCTTTCTCTATCTGACTTATTTCACGTAGCATAATGCCTTCAAAGTCCACCCATAATGTAAAAAATGGCACAATTTTTTATGCCTGGATACTATTCCATGAATATATTCATCACATCTTCTTAATCCATTCATCTGTTGATGGATAATTAGGTTGTTTCCATGTCTTGGTTGTTGTCAATAATGCTGCTAAGAATGTGGGGGTGCACATAGGATTTCAACATAATGTTTTTATTTCCTTCGGGTATATACCTAGAAGTAGAATTGCTGGATCATATGATAGTTCTATTTTTAATTTTTTGAGGAATCTCCACATTGTTTTCCACAGTAGCTGCATCAGTTTATACCCCCACCAACAAAGGTTCCCTTTTCTCCACATACTCACCAACAATTGTTCTCTTATCTTTTTGATAATATCCATTCTAACAGGTGTAAGGTGATATCTCATTGTGGTTTTAATTTTCATTCCCCTGAGGATTAATGATATTGAGCATCATCATTTCATGTACCTGTTGGTCATCTGTGTCTCTTCTTTGGAAAAATGTCTATTGAGGTTCTTTGCCCATTTTAATTGGAGAATTTTTTTCCCATTGAATTGTAGAAGTTCTTTACATACTTTGGATATTAAATCCTTATTAGACATATGATTTGTCTAATATTTTTTCTATTCTGTAGGTTTTTTTTTCATTTTGTATATTGTTTCTTTTTGTGTGTAGAAGATTTTAGTTTGATGTAGTACCACTTATTTATTTTTTATTTTGTTCATGCTTTAGGTGTCATATCTCAGAAATCATTGCCAAAACTCATGTCAAGGAACTTTTTTCCTTTGCTTTCTTCTGGGAGTTTTGTATCTCTGATCTTACATTTAGGTCTTACATTTGAGTCTTTAACCCATTTGAAGTTAATTTTCATGAACAGTGAAAGATAGGGGTCTAATTTCATTCCTTTACAAGTACGTATCCAATTATCTTGGCACCATTTATTGAAGAGACTGTCTTTTCTTTATTGAGTATTCTGGTCTCTGTTGCCAAATATTAGTAGACTGTATATGCATGGGTTTATTTCTGGGCTCTCCATTCTATTCCATTGATCTATGCATCTGTTTTTATGACAGCACCATACCATTTTGATTACTATAGCTTTGTAATATAGCTTGAAATCAAGGAGTGTGATGCTTCCCACTTTGTTCTTCTTTCTCAGGATTGCTTTGACTGTTCAGGATCATTTGTAGTTCCACATAAATTTTAAGATTGTTTATTCTATTTCTATAAAAATACTATTGGAATATAGATGGGTTTGAATAGCATGGACGTTGGAAGAATATTAATTCTTCCAGTCTAAGAGTATGAGTCTTTCCATTTATTTATGTTTTCTTTGATTTCTTTCATCAATGTCTTGTAGTTTTCAGTATAGAGATCTTTTATCTCCTTTAGTTAAATTTATTCCTAAGACTATTGGTTTTGATGGTATTACAAATGGAATCATTTAAACATTTTTTTCAAATAATTCATTGTTAGTGTATAGTGTATACTACTTAGTTTTTAGGTTAATTTTGTATCTTGCAACTTTACTGAATTAATTGATTAGTTCTAACCATTTTATGGTGGAATATTTAGGATTTTCTATATATAAAATCATGTAATCTGCAAATAGAGTCTACTTCATTTCTAATTCTAATGCCTTTTATTTCCTCCCTTGCCTTACTGTTTACGTGAGGATATCCAGTCTTATGTTGAATAGCAGTGGTGAGAGTGGGCATCCTTATTTTGTTCCTGATCTTAGAGGAAGAGTTTTCAATCTTTCAAAATTGATTATGATGTTAGCTGTGGGCTCACCATATATGACCTTTATTATGTTGAGGGGCATTTCTTTTATACCTAATTTGTTAAGAGTTTTTGTCATGAATGGATGTTAAATTTTGTCAAATGCTTTTTTTTTTTGCACCTACTGAGATGATATGATGTTTTTTCTTTCATTTTATTAACATAGTGTATCACATTGATTGATTTGCATATATTAAACTGTCTCTGCATTCCAGGGATAAATCCCATTTGATCAGAGTGAATGATTCTCTAAGTGTGCTGTTGAATTTGGTTTGCTAGTATTTTATTGATAATTTTTGCATCTATTTTTATTAGGGGTTTGTTTTGGTCTGTTGTTTTCTTTTCTGGTAGTGTCCTTTTCTGGCTCTGGTATCAGGATAGTGCTGGCCTTGTAAAATGAGTTTGGAAGTGATCCTTCCTCTTCCATTTTTTTTTCTGTGGAAAAATGTGAGAAAGATTGGGATTACTCCTTTTAATATTTGGTAGAATTCACCAATGCATTCTAAACCTTTCTGTGTTGGGAAGTTTTTGATTACTAATTCAAAACATTTTTTAAAATATTTATTTATTTTTGAGAGAGAGAGAGAGAGAGAGAGAGAGTGTGTGTCTGTGTGTGTGCGTGTGTGTGTGTGTAGGAGGGACAGAGAGAGATGGAGACAGAAGCTAAAGCAGGCTCCAGGCTCTGAGCTGTCAGCACAGAGCCCAATGGGAGGCTCCAACTCAGGACTGGGGATCATAACATGAGCCAAAGTCAGATGCTTAACTGACTGAACCACCCAGGTGCCCCTGATTACTAATTTTTAAATACAAGATTTTCCTTTTATGAATGCTGCTTGCTACTGATTTTTGGCAGTATCCTTTATAAAGTTAGCAATCTCCCTTTATTCCTAAAAATATTTTTATTTATTTATTTATTTATTTATTTATTTATTTATTTATTATTATTTATTTATTAATTTTAACTTGTTTTGTTTTTTTATTTTTTAAAATTTACATCCAAATTAGTTAGCATATAGTACAACAATGATTTCAGGAGTAGATTCCTTAGTGCCCCTTACCCATTTAACCCATCCCTATTCCCACACCCCCTCCTATAACCCTCAGTTTGTTCTCCATATTTATGAGTCTCTTCTGTTTTGTCCCCCTCACTGTTTTTTATATTATTTTTGTTTTCCTTCCCTTATGTTCATCTGTTTTGTCTCTTAAAGTCCTCATATGAGTGAAGTCATATGACTTTTGTCTTTTTCTGACTGACTAATTTCACTTAGCATAATACTTCCAGTTCCTTCCACGTAGTTGCAAATGGCAAGATTTCATTCTTTTTGTTTATTTATTTATTTATTTATTTTTATTTTTTATTTTTTTCAATATATGAAATTTACTGTCAGATTGGTTTCCATACAACACCCAGTTCTCATCCCAAAAGGTGCCCTCCTCAATACCCATCACCCACCCTCCCCTCCTTCCCACCTCCCATTAACACTCAGTTTGTTCTCAGTTTTTAAGAGTCTCTTATGCTTTGGCTCTCTCGACTCTAACCTCTTCTTTTTTTTTTTTCTTCCCCTCCTCCATGGGTTTCTGTTAAGTTTCTCAGGATCCACATAAGAGTGAAAACATATGGTATCTGTCTTTCTCTGTATGGCTTATTTCACTTAGCATCACACTCTCCATTTCATCCACGTTGCTACAAAGGGCCATATTTCATTCTTTCTCATTGCCATGTAGTACTCCATTGTGTATATAAACCACAATTGCTTTATCCATTCATCAGTTGATGGACATTTAGGCTCTTTCCATAATTTGGCTATTGTTGAGAGTGCTGCTATAAACATTGGGGTACAAGTGCCACTATGCATCAGTACTCCTGTATCCCTTGGGTAAATTCCTAGCAGTGCTACTGCTGGGTCATAGGGTAGGTCTATTTTTAGTTTTCTGAGGAACCTCCACACTGTTTTCCAGAGTGGCTGCACCAATTTGCATTCCCACCAACAGTGCAAGAGGGTTCCTGTTTCTCCACATCCTCTCCAGCATCTATAGTCTCCTGATTTGTTCATTTTGGCCACTCTGACTGGCATGAGGTAATATCTGAGTATGGTTTTGATTTGTGTTTCCCTGATGAGGAGCGACGTTGAGCATCTTTTCATGTGCCTGTTGGCCATCTGGATGTCTTCTTTAGAGAAGTGTCTATTCATGTTTTCTGCCCATTTCGTCACTGGGTTATTTGTTTTTCGGGTGTGGAGTTTGGTGAGCTCTTTATAGATTTTGGATACTAGCCCTTTGTCCGATACGTCATTTGCAAATATCTTTTCCCATTCCGTTGGTTGCCTTTTAGTTTTGTTGGTTGTTTCCTTTGCTGTGCAGAAGCTTTTTATCTTCATAAGGTCCCAGTAATTCACTTTTGCTTTTAATTCCCTTGCCTTTGGGGATGTGTCGAATAAGAGATTGCTACGGCTGAGGTCAGAGAGGTCTTTTCCTGCTTTCTCCTCTAGGGTTTTGATGGTTTCCTGTCTCACATTCAGGTCCTTTATCCATTTTGAGTTTATTTTTGTGAATGGTGTGAGAAAGTGGTCTAGTTTCAACCTTCTGCATGTTGCTGTCCAGTTCTCCCAGCACCATTTGTTAAAGCGACTGTCTTTTTTCCATTGGATGTTCTTTCCTGCTTTGTCAAAGATGAGTTGGCCATACGTTTGTGGGTCTAGTTCTGGGGTTTCTATTCTATTCCATTGGTCTATGTGTCTGTTTTCATGCCAATACCATGCTGTCTTGATGATGACAGCTTTGTAGTAGAGGCTAAAGTCTGGGATTGTGATGCCTCCCGCTTTGGTCTTCTTCCTCAAAATTACTTTGGCTATTCAGGGCCTTTTGTGGTTCCATATGAATTTTAGAATTGCTTGTTCTAGTTTCAAGAAGAATGCTGGTGCAATTTTGATTGGGATTGCATTGAATGTGTAGATAGCTTTGGGTAGTATTGACATTTTGACAATATTTATTCTTCCAAGCCATGAGCAGGGAATGTCTTTCCATTTCTTTATATCTTCTTCAATTTCCTTCATAAGCTTTCTATAGTTTTCAGCATACAGATCTTTAACATCTTTGGTTAGATTTATCCCTAGGTATTTTATGCTTCTTGGTGCAATTGTGAATGGGATCAGTTTCTTTATTTGTCTTTCTGTTGCTTCATTGTTAGTGTATAAGAATGCAACTGATTTCTGTACATTGATTTTGTATCCTGCAACTTTGCTGAATTCATGTGTCAGTTTTAGCAGACTTTTGGTGGAGTCTATCGGATTTTCCATGTATAATATCATGTCATCTGCAAAAAGCGAAAGCTTGACTTCATCTTTGCCAATTTTGATGCCTTTGATTTCCTTTTGTTGTCTGATTGCTGATGCTAGAACTTCCAACACTATGTTAAACAACAGCGGTGAGAGTGGGCATCCCTGTCGTGTTCCTGATCTCAGGGAAAAAGCTCTCAGTTTTTCCCCGTTGAGGATGATGTTAGCTGTGGGCTTTTCATAAATGGCTTTTATGATGTTTAAGTATGTTCCTTCTATCCCGACTTTCTCAAGGGTTTTTATTAAGAAAGGGTGCTGGATTTTGTCAAAGGCCTTTTCTGCATAGATTGACAGGATCATATGGTTCTTATCTTTTCTTTTATTAATGTGATGTATCACGTTGATTGATTCGCAAATGTTGAATCAGCCCTGCATCCCAGGAATGAATCCCACTTGATCATGGTGAATAATTCTTTTTATATGCTGTTGAATTTGATTTGCTAGTATCTTATTGAGAATTTTTGCATCCATATTCATCAGGGATATTGGCCTGTAGTTCTCTTTTTTTACTGGGTCTCTGTCTGGTTTAGGAATCAAAGTAATACTGGCTTCATAGAATGAGACTGGAAGTTTTCCTTCCCTTTCTATTTCTTGGAACAGCTTGAGAAGGATAGGTATTATCTCTGCTTTAAACATCTGGTAGAACTCCCCTGGGAAGCCATCTGGTCCTGGACTCTTATTTGTTGGGAGATTTTTGATAACCGATTCAATTTCTTCGCTGGTTATGGGTCTGTTCAAGCTTTCTCTTTCCTCCTGATTGAGTTTTGGAAAGTGTGGGTGTTTAGGAATTTGTCCATTTCTTCCAGGTTGTCCAATTTGTTGGCATATAATTTTTCATAGTATTCCCTGATAATTGTTTGTATCTCTGAGGGATTGGTTGCAATAATTCCATTTTCATGCATGATTTTATCTATTTGGGTCATCTCCCTTTTCTTTTTGAGAAGCCCGGCTAGAGGTTTGTCAATTTTGTTTATTTTTTAAAAAAACCAACTCTTGGTTTCGTTGATCTGCCCTACAGTTTTTTTAGATTCTATGTTGTTTATTTCTGCTCTGATCTTTATTATTTCTCTTCTTCTGCTGGGTTTAGGCTGCCTTTGCTGTTCTGCTTCTATTTCCTTTAGGTGTGCTGTTAGATTTTGTATTTGGGATTTTTCTTGTTTCTTGAGATAGGCCTGGATTACAATGTATTTTCCTCTCAGGACTGCCTTCGCTGCATCCCAGAGCGTTTGGATTGTTGTATTTCCATTTTCGTTTGTTTCCATATATTTTTTAATTTCTTCTCTAATTGCCTGGTTGACCCACTCATTCGTTAGTAGGGTGTTCTTTAACCTCCATGCTTTTGGAGGTTTTCCAGACTTTTTTCTGTGGTTGATTTCAAGCTTCATAGCATTGTGGTCTGAAAGTATGCATGGTATAATTTCAATTCTTGTATACTTATGAAAGGCTGTTTTGTGACCCAGTATATGATCTATCTTGGGGAATGTTGCATGTGCACTCAAGAAGAAAGTATATTCTGTTGCTTTGGGATGCAGAGTTCTAAATATATCTGTCAAGTCCATCTGATCCAATGTATCATTCAGGGCCCTTGTTTCTTTATTGACCATGTGTCTAGATGATCTATCCATTTCTGTAAGTGGAGTGTTAAAGTCCCCTGCAATTACCACATTCTTATCAATAAGGTTGCTTATGTTTATGAGTAATTGTTTTATATATTTGGGGGCTCCAGTATTCGGCACATAGACATTTATAATTGTTAGCTCTTCCTGGTGGATAGACCCTGTAATTATTATATAATGCCCTTCTTCATCTCTTGTTACAGGCTTTAATTTTAAGTCTAGTTTGTCTGATATAAGTATGGCTACTCCAGCTTTCTTTTGGCTTCCAGTAGCATGATAAATAGTTCTCCATCCCCTCACTCTCAATCTAAAGGTGTCCTCAGGTCTAAAATGAGTCTCTTGTAGACAGCAAATAGATGGGTCTTGTTTTTTTATCCATTCTGATACACTATGTCTTTTGGTTGGCGCATTTAATCCAATTACATTCAGTGTTATTATAGAAAGTTACGGGTTTAGAGTCATTGTGATGTCTGTATGATTTATGCTTGTAGTGATGTCTCTGGTACTTTGTCTCACAGGATCCCCCTTAGGATCTCCTGTAGGGCTGGTTTAGTGGTGACAAATACCTTCAGTTTTTGTTTGTTTGGGAAGACCTTTATCTCTCCTTCTATTCTCAATGACAGACTTGCTGGATAAAGGATTCTCAGCTGCATATTTTTCCTGTTCAGCACATTAAAGATCTCATGCCAATCCTTTCTGGCCTGCCAAGTTTCAAAAGAGAGATCAGTCACGAGTCTTATAGGTCTCCCTTTATATGTGAGGGCACGTTTACCCCTTGCTGCTTTCAGAATTTTCTCTTTATCCTTGTATTTTGCCAGTTTCACTATGATATGTCGTGCAGAAGATCGATTCAAGTTCTGTCTGAAGGGAGTTCTCTGTGCCTCTTGGATTTCAATGCCTTTTTCCTTCCCCAGTTCAGGGAAGTTCTCAGCTATTATTTCTGCAAGTACCCCTTCAGCACCTTTCCCTCTCTCTTCCTCCTCTGGGATACCAATTATGCGTATATTATTTCTTTTTAGCGTATCACTTAGTTCTCTAATTTTCCCCTCATACTCCTTGATTTTTTATCTCTCTTTTTCTCAGCTTCCTCTTTTTCCATAACTTTATCTTCTAGTTCACCTATTCTCTCCTCTGCCTCTTCAATCCGAGCCGTGGTGGTTTCCATTTTGTTTTGCATTTCATTTAAAGCGTTTTTCAGCTCCTCGTGACTGTTCCTTAGTCCCTTGATCTCTGTAGCAAGGGATTCTCTGCTGTCCTGTATACTGTTTTCAAGCCCGGCGATTAATTTTATGACTATTATTCTAAATTCACTTTCTGTTATATTATTTAAATCCTTTTTGATCAGCTCATTAGCTGTTGTTATTTCCTGGAGATTCTTCTGAGGGGAATTCTTCCGCTTGGTCATTTTGGATAGTCCCTGGCGTGGTGAGGACCTGCAGGGCACTTCCCCTGTGCTGTGGTGTATAACTGGAGTTGGTGGGTGGGGCCGCAGTCCGACCTGATGTCTGCCCCCAGCCCACCGCTGAGGCCACAGTCAGACTGGTGTGTGCCTTCTCTTCCCCTCTCCTAGGGGCGGGATTCACTGTGGGGTGGCGTGGCCCATCTGGGCTACTTGCACACTGCCAGGCTTGTGGTGCTGGGGACCTGGCGTATTAGCTGGGGTGGGTAGGCAAGGTGCACGGGGGCAGGAGGGGCAGGCTTAGCTCGCTTCTCCTTAGGTAATCCACTTCAGGTGGGGCCCTGTGACAGCGGGAGGGAGTCAGACCCGCTGCGGAGGGGTGGCTCCGCAGAAGCACAGCGTTGGGTATTTTCCTGGAGCAAGCAAGTTCCCTGGCAGGAACTGGTTCCCTTTGGGATTTTGGCTGGGGGATGGGCGAGGAAGATGGCGCTGGCGAGCACCTTTGTTCCCCACCAAACTGAGCTCTGTCCTCCCGGGGCTCAGCAACTCTCCCTCCCTTTGTCCTCCAGCCTTCCCGCTTTCCAAGCAGAGCTGTTAATTTATGACCTCCCAGATGCTAAGTCGCGCTTGCTGTCGGAACACACTCCTTCCGGCCACTCCACTTTTGCCAGCCAGACTCGGGTCTCTGCTTGGCCGGCAGGCTGCCCCTCCGCCCTGGCTCCCTCCCGCCAGTCCGTGCAGCACGCACCGCCTCTCCGCCCTTCCTACCCTCTTCTGTGGGCCTCTCGTCTGCGCTTGGCTCCAGAGACTCCTTTCTGCTAGTCTTCTGGCGGTTTTCTGGGTTAGTTAGGCAGGTGTAGGTGGAATCTAAGTGATCAGCAGGACGCGCGGTGAGCCCAGCATCCTCTTACGCCACCATCTTCTTCCACAACCAATTTCATTCTTTTTGATTGCTGAGTAATATTCCATTATATATATATATATATATATATATATATATATATATATATACCACATCTTCTGTATCCATTCATCAATCAGTGGACATTTGGGCTCTTTCCATACTTTGGCTATTGTTGCTAGTGCTGCTATAAACATTGGGGTGCATGTGTCCCTTTGAAACAGCACACCTGTATCCCTTGGATAAATGCCTAATAGTGCAATTGCTGGGTCATAGGGTAGTTCTATTTTTAGTTTTTGAGGAACCTCCATCCTGTTTTCCAGAATAGCTGCACCAGCTTGCATTCCCCCCAAAATATTTTTATTTTAAATTTTGAATTTCATCACATTATTTTTATGCAGCTGTGGGGATGACCATAATTTTCTTCTTTATTCCGTTAATGGGATTAAATTATTTGGTGTGGAATGCTGGTGGTATGAGGGATAGTGTGGTATGGCCACTGGAGTGGCACAGAGAGCAGAGTTTTCAGCAGATGGTCCTTATGAATGACTTAGTCTATTTTCTGTGCCTGGCTTTCTGTCCCTCCCATCATTTCTGTGAGCCACCAGACAGCCCACAACAAACTCCTCTTATACTTAAACATTTTTTTCCCTGTATTTCATTAATACAATTTTTGAAAGCTGGATAACTGATTAAGATTATTCCTCCAAACTAAGGATGCAGAGCTAGATGCTCCTGAGTGATTCCCATGGAAGGAGGAAACTGCAACTTTTTTCTCTGGAAATCAAAGAAAGAGTTGCAAGGTTTTTAAAACTTGGCTGTTTCAGGCCCCACTAAATGGAAGGGCAATGCAGTCATGACAAAGGTGTCATACTGACTCCTGGAACAATAGCCAGGGTAAATTTTAAAGGGGGTAAGGCAGGGAAGGAAGATGCTTAAGCATTGAGGGGCAGGGAGTCCCAAGAAAGTAGGCGTGCAGGTGCACTTGACTGGACATACTTCTTCATGCATAGTATGTCTCATTTGCATGTTAAGTCTCCACCTCTGGGCATGTATTTTAGCACTAAAATAAGGAGAAAAGTCCGTGAAAGGTCAAATTTGGTTGCAGCCATTCTGTCTCCCATCAGTCTGAACTGGTCTGTGCTTGCTCCTTGGTCAGCACTCTGCTCTGCAAGATTGGCTTTAACAGCCAGCAGGTCATGCACCAGGTGCACAGGGGCTTATTCCCAAGGTCCCTGACTGTCTCAGTAGGCTATTTTTTTAAAATCCCAAACAAGTCCCTGTTAATACATTGGTGGGATTTCCTAGCTGGGTGACTGTTGGGAGATGCTATATGATAGATTCTTATCTAAAAAAGTGTTATCAGAACTACTTGATTTGATCATATTGCTTAAACTTGTAATTTATGACTGCATAAGGTGTAGCTGTACTGGACAATGAAGCATAGTCATGAGTGCCCTCTGGATGTGCAATCAATGAGGTATAAGAACCTGGAGACCCTGAAATTGAACACTTTCCCTGAGCTGGTTTGTGCTGCACAGAAAGTGCTTGTCTTTTGCTCTCAAACAGAGAAGGGGACTTTTAGGATATTGCTTTTGATTGTTAAGAGAAGCTCTGGCCATTTGAAACCAAAGCCTACAGTATATTTTCTTTCTGCTAAGCATACAAAGAACAGTTAAAAGAGTTGCAAAGCATTTTGCTTTTTAGAAATAAGAAATAGAAATAAATATATTTAATTGCTCTTGTTCCTTCTGACAACCTTTGCAAACCACTGCTGGATACTGATCTGAAGAAAAAATTCATGAATGTGTTGGAGGAGCAGCTCCCCAGTAGAGTGTGGAAACTTCCTTGGGGGAGAGGTCACATTGAAAGCATAAAATTCATGGTTCACTGATGTTGGAAGAGATCTTGAGGTCCATCTAATGCAAACTCATAATTTCACTATTGAGAAACTGTCATCCAGAGATATTAAATACTGCACCTTGAGTCACACGTGAAAGCTGAGACCAGGACCCTGATTCCACGACTCCAAGTAAGATTGGTGATCACTCTTCTACATCACTGGTTCTCAAATTGTGGTGACTTGACCAGCATCATCAGCATTACTTGGAAACTGGTTAGAGATGCAAATTGTCAGGTTTTAATGCAGACCTGCTGAAGAAGAAACTTTTGGAGTCGGGGGCGGGAGTCCGTGTTAAATAACTTTTTCCCCCAAGACATTCTAATGCATGATTAATTTTGAGAACCACTGCTTTTATGTTGGCTCATCATGTTTATAACATGATTATGTATATTTCTGCACAGCAAGCCAGGGATGTAAGAAAAACCTGACTATAAAGAAGCATACAAAAAGAAGAGAAAAACAGAGATCTTTTGATAGTAACTAAGACAAATACACATACACACTACACACACACACACACAGACACACACACACCTATTTTTTTTCCTCAGAAAACAAATATATATATTTTCATTTTGAGGTACCACAACTAAAAAAGCGTATCTTCTCTTGTGATTTATTAAAAGATACAAGTACTTTCTTGGTTTCAGCATTTTTGGCTGAGTGCAGTATTGGACTATGAGCTCTTCCAAGTATGTCATGTAAATATAAATGCAGTAGAGAAGGCAGGAAGATGTGTGTATGTGTATGAAATATTATTGTCTAGTCAAACTGTTTTTGTTATTTTTCTCTGAAAGTTTTCCAACATGAAAAACTAATACTGAAGTGCCAAGAAATTTATGTTTCATGGCAAAGCCAAAAGTCTCTGGAATGCTTAAATCATGTTACATAGAGCTGTCAATTTCTTCCCCCTATGGGGTCTGAGGGTGAGGTAGGAACGATATTGAGTTTAGTATAATAATTATTTTTCATGGGTCTGTCTGGGCAGATCTTTCTTACTTGTCATGAAACTGTGTAGAAGTGCCTGGTAATATTTTAGCTTCTGGAGTGTTTTGATTAGTTAGGGCAGAACTTTTAGCAAAAGTACTGAATGGGCTTCTAACAATCTCAAAACAAGAGAACAAAATAGTTGGATATTTTGGAAAAATTTGAGATGAACTGGTTCAAGGCATTGATGAACCCTGAGAAAATGTAAACAAGTCAGATTATTTTAGATTCTGACTAGACTTGAAGGGGCTATAGTTTCTATATGAATGTCTTTACAATTTTGTTGATATGGGCTGCCATTTTAGTTTAAATTGGAATCTTAATCTTAAAGGGGTTTGAGGATGTGGATCATTGGATTATGGGAAAGTTTACACATGTAGGGAGCCTCTCTTATGTTCTGAGCAACTGGATAGTCCTTACTTTTGTCTTTGTTCATTATCATGGTTATTGATATCATCATAGCTGACATTTATTGAATATCAATGATATGTGAGGCATTGTAATCAGATTTCTCATGGGCCAACTCATGTAATCCTCGCTAGAACTTTGAAGGTAAATATTATCACTGCCTGTTTTACAGATGAAGGAGTTTAAGCGAGAGATTAAGTAATCTGCCCAGGATTGCACAGCTAGTAAGAGATAGAGTCAAGAGAGAAATCCAGGTATGTTAGTTCCAGAGGCCACCCTCTTACCCTCTATATGATGCTGCTTTTCCATTCCATTGAATGCTGACATCACTGTTAAATTATACGTGTTTTTATTCTCTGCAGATAGTAGGGGATAACTTGGCTCAGAGAAAGGAGAAAACTTGCTAAGGTCACAGGGCCAGCCAGTGGCCAGACAGTTCTGTGTGTGTCATTTGCACTTCTCACATTGTCTTCCACAATGCCTCACACACATTTTTGGGTGTCTTGTGTTTTTTTGCATTTTGCTTTTTGTGCCAGCGTGTGATGCTTTGCACATTTGTCTTAGAACCAGACAGGCTTCTGATATTCTCTTTTTCAAGTTCAGAAATACACACTGTGTTCATGGGTTTCCTCTTTCTCATTCTTGCAGCATGGTAACTAGGTTACTGACACTGTTTCCTGTTGTTGATATACTTTAATCAGCATGCTAGATCAGGGGATCAGGGTCTCTGTCAACTATATAATGGTAGAGGAGGAGAGTTGTCATAACCAGTGGGCCCAGTTAGTCAATAAAGGTGTACTGCTCTCTCTACCAGGTGAAGGCAAACTGCTTCTAATTTATTCTGACTAACTGGAACCGAATGTGCATGACAAAATATCTGCATAACAGGTGCCAGAGTTTTTTGGTTTCCTTAATAAACACATAACATTTGTAACCACAGTGATTAAATTTGTAATAACTCATAACCATTCTGGAAGTGCCTTTGGGATTTGCCATTTTTGCATCTTAAATGTCTTTTATAATAACACTAAACTGTGCTATTTCTTCAGAAATGAAGTATAACTTTTGGTTTATCATTTTGTCCAGAGGTGGAACAGATGATTCCAGGGGATTTACACTTGGTCTTTCTTACCATACTAGTCCTTATTCCATAGATCAGGGCATCAGTGTGGGAGCTATGCCAGTTCTAAGTATGTTTATTCTAATTACATGTTCAGAAACCAGGGAAATAAGCACGGGGTAGGTCTGTGAGACCACAGAGCATTCTGTGAGACAAATTTAGGTCAAGACTCTATTTCCATAAGTCATAGTCTAATCATTTGATCTCTGTGGCATTTGTATCACCTGAGACTAGTATCTCTTCAGAGCTAATACCTAAAACCTAACACACTGATGATTTCAGCATCTCTCTTTCCACAGTCACCTTTTTAAATGGCTGCAGGTTTCTCTGGGAAAGAACTGGGGAATATTTTCAGTATGTTTTGGGTCCATCCCTAATGACTCCCTGACTTTCTATTCATTCAAGGAGCTAAGGATATGTGAACTTGCTTAGGTCTAGAATCTGGGTGTGGATTCATACTAGTCCCTCAGTTTTCTGTTTTGTTTTGTCTTGGTCATCAGACAGGATGTTTGTGAATTATATTAATCAAGGAATACCTTAAGAGGTAATGCATTTATTTCATTAATAGAGAACCAGTAATAAATCTGTACACATTTCCAAGGGTCAGTGTACCCTCATTACTACTACATTTCTGTGGTGTATTATGCTAATTGGGTCAACTTTGTCTCTGATAGTTTAGCCATACAACTGAGTCCCTGCTACCCTGAGCTGACATTATTCCCATTGAAATTAGAACACCCCAGTCAATCACAAAATCTCTCATCATTATCTCAAGGTTGCATAAGAGCCACAGAGAAAAGTCTGGAGATCCTGAGGCCCCTTATCAATGTGTTTCTTTTCTCTATATCATGGGATAAGATTAAGAAGTATCTAGGAGTCTTGCACATGAGAAGTTAACTCCCACATTTTCATCTACTTTAACTTCCAGTTTCCTCTAATTACAATATGCCAGAGAAGTTTCCATATCTCAATTCACTGTTTACAGGCCACTATTAGAACTAGGCTTCAACTAATCAAACAAACAGAATCACTCCCTGCTATGTGTGCTAACATGGTAAATCCAAAATAGTGCTGTCCTTGATCTAGCACTGTTAGAATGTATTCCATAATGCTTTTTATATTTATACGAGAATATATATGTTAAATGAGATTTATATATTATTTATTTATATATTAATATATTAATATATATTAGTTATGTATTAATATATAATATACATTGTATATTATAAAAGTAATTAAAAATATATACATATATTATTATGTATACTATCTATTAATATAAATTAATGAGACCTTCCACTTCCAGGGGGCAGAGTGATTAGATCCTCAGAAATTAGTACTGGAATAAAACTATTGACAACCCTAGGGCAAAGAGACAGAGAATTGCTGCAAGAGCTGAAGCCATGGAAGGGCCACCTAGCAGCGGCTGTAGTTGTGAAAGAACATAGCTACTTCCAGAGCACAGGAGGGACAGGGAATAAGAACCCTGTTCTGTCTCTCTGTCTTCTCACCTGTGGGTGATACCATTCACTGGCTGAAATCACCTGGAAACAAGCCAGCAAGGGAGTCCTGATGATGTCTTGTGTGGGTTACTCTCAGAGTACAGAGCAAGATAGAAAAGGTTGGATAATGTTTTAGAAAGGGAGTATGCTGCGGTGCCTGGGTAGCTCAATCAGTTAGGTGTCTGACTCTTGGTTTTGGCTCAGAGGGTCTTGATCCCGCTGTTCATGAGTTTGAGCTATGCATTGGGCTCCACACTGATAGCATGGAGCCTGCTTGGGATTCTCTGTATCCCTCTTTCTCTCTGCCCCTCTCTGCTTGTGCTCTCTCTCTGTCTCTCAAAATAAATAAATAAACTTTAAAAAAGGGGGAGTATGCAAATGGAGAGTAACTAACAATTCTTAAAAAAATCTGAAGTCAATATAAAACATCCTGAGTTTAAATTTTAGAAGCTCATATATTATAATTCCTATTGGTAAAACATGAAAAATGTTTGGGATTTGTCAAAAACTTGTAAAGTTACTCTCAGACCAAGGAAAATCTTTATTGCTTCATGGCCATAATTGAAGGTAAGACAAGTTATCCTGCTGCTGTAAATTTTCTAATCTACCTCCTAATATATCAGGAAGATGAAGACATTAATCTGACATTTTCATCCATTTCTGTTTCTGACATACCCACTGGGATGGGGGAATAAAGAGTGGTGTGCCAAGAGAATAATATCCACCTGCACACTTTCATTATTTCCTCTTCTATTTCTTTAAGTCTATGCCTGCTGAAAATCATATTCCTGGAAGCTGCCAATTTTCATTCTTCATCAATTTTGATTAAGAGTTATCTGCTTGTTAATGGTAATTGAAAGTTTAAATTTATTTTAATACTGTAATGTTCATAAACCCTCTCAGCCTAAGGAACTTCTAAGCTTAATAAAAAACATTGCTTGTGTCCTCCCTTATCTTCTCTGTAACCCCAGGCAGACCTCTGCTAATGCTTCATCCATGCAAGGCCTTTACCCCACAGCCCTTGGGAGCTTAGGCCATCCCAGATGTGAAAAATGTTTTGTTATAGTAAGACATGCGCTTCATTACAGTGTTAAGGATCACTGTAATTGAGTATTTCTTAAAAAAAATTTTTAAATGTTTATTTATTTTTGAGACAGAGAGAGCAAGAGAGCATGAGCAGGGGAGGGGCAGAGAGAGAGGGAGACACAGAATCTGAAGAAGGCTCCAGGCTCTGAGCTGTCACTACAGAGCCTGATATGGGGCTCGAACTCATGAACCGCAAGATCATGGCCTGAGCTGAAGTTGGACTGTCAACCCACTGAGCCACCCAGGCACCCCAATAATTGAGTATTTCTTAAACCTTAGTAGAAGATGCTAACACTCAATAAACAGAGGTATATATTGAGATAGAAACTCATGGAGACTATAAATGAATATTTTTCTTATATAAACTTTACATATTACTTCAGGAATTTGGGGGAAAATATAGAAACATGTAAGAGAACTAACAAAACCACCATAATTCTACTATTATTTTCATGGTAGAATTATAGTGTTTTCTTTGTATCTGTTTCTGTCTGTATCCATTTTCATGGTAGAATTATAGTGTTTTTTCTGTCGCTGTTTCTGTCTGTATCCATAGTGTTATTAAATCTATAGATCATATCTATACTGATACACATATTTGATAGGAATTGGGATCATACAAGTTGGAAAAACCTTTTTTCATGTGATATATTACTCATATATATTTTATTTATTTATTTTAATATTTATTTATTTTTGGGAGTGCACAAGTAGAGGAGGGGAAGAGAGAGAGGCACATTGGATTGGAAGCAGGCTCTGCACTGATAGGTTGATAGCAGTGAGCTTGATGTGGGGCTTGAACTCACAAATCCAGAGGTCATGACCTAAGTCAAAGTTGACATGACCTAAGTCAGTCAACTGACTGAGCCACCCAGGTGCCCCTGGATATATTTTAAATAATCTAAAATGTGATTTTTAGTGACTCTATTTTGGCATTGATTTCAGTGTTTCATTCTTTTAATTAGTTATAATTTACTAATCAATTCTATATTTTTAAAGATTGTAAGCAACATTGCAACAAGTCCCTTAATTTTAGAATACAGTTCTATGTATTTAGAATATATTCTGAAGTGTAATTAGTGAGTTAAAAAGATTCCCTGGATTATTAATTTTTTTAAGTTATACATTTTGATATAAAATAAATATCATCAGTTGTTTTATCTGCATTTATCACAGATACTTTTGTATGCACTGGGAATACAGCATGTCAGAGGTTTGAACATCTGAAGGATTAGTCTGGGCAGAACATTTTCTTTTTCTGACAGGAATGGTTGACTTCCCAGTCCTGTCTCTCTGCTTCATTGAACGGGAGCGCCTGTTATGTTTGCCTGCATCCATTTTGAAGTTTCAAATGGTCACAGCCTATAAGGCAGAGTGACAAAAGGCCATCAATCAACATAAATGGGTGCTCGTCCCATGGGTCTGGTCTTAGGTTGGTGAGATCATCAGAATGTAAATCTGTCTTTCATATTTAGATGACTAGTCCAGAAACAGCTGGTCATCATACACAATGGGGTATCTGACATAAAGCGCATTTTTTAAAACTGAAATACATGTATGCAAATTGAATTTTCAGGTTATTCTGTTTCCTCCTAGCAATGCCATTCACTAGTTAGCAGGTCAACATCATTCTTGAAAGTATTGATTTTCAGTGACCATAGAACATTCTCCATGTGCCAGAACTCCATTATTAATTCTGTTGTTTTTTTTTTTAATTATTACCTTTGAGCATCTGAATGCTGACCTGAATCAGCTTTAAAATCAATGCCAAAAAAGAGTCTTCAGCTGCACCTTAGGTTAGGCAATATCAGGAGACTCTTACACAGCTTTTGTCTTGAATGAATGTGATGGAAAAAATGACCTTTAATGCATGCAATACTACCTATTCCTGCTAGGGGAAAATGTCTTTAGTAAGGGGTATAGGAGAGGGCATGCATGATCCTGTTAGTTCCTTACTGAGCTTTCCTAGATGTTTCCTCCAAGCTATCTGACAAAAGGGCTTTTATCCTGGCTGACATTCTTTTCTAAAGGGAGTAGCTCTGAGACAGTAGTTCTCTCTCCCTCCATCCCTTCCTCTGTTTCTCTTCCCTCCCTCATTATTTTCTCTCTACTTCTTCCTTTCTTTTTCTTATTCTACAGAAAACTTGCAAAATATAGAAAACCATAAAGATTGATATTATCAAAATCATCTAGAATCACATTTCACAGAAAAGAATACTTTATGTTTGCAGTGCAAATGAGTGAACATATGTGTGCATGCAGAGTCATGCTGCATACACATACAACTACCTACATGCATATGTATACAATACACAATTAACCAAAATGGCCAGCATTAACCTTTGGAGTCCTAAGTACAATTATGCAGGTTATTCTTAACTAATAATTCCATTTTAAGATGTAGCCAATGGCAGGTGCTAGTGTCATTTTCAAAATTGGCTGATACCTCTTCTGAAAATACATTTCCATAGAGTATCATGGTCTCTATTCCATTTGATGTATTGTTTTCAGGGGATGGGTGGGTAGGTTCTCAAAATTTCTCCATCAATGAATTGTTTTGTATCATCTTTGATGTCCCTTTTCCTCTGTTTCCTCCACCCAGCCGTGGGCAGTTGCCGCTAGCCGTGGAAAAAGGCTTTGATAGGGTGATTGGGGAACTTGAGGGTAAAATTGAGATGTTTAAAATGTGCTCAAGGGTAAAAATTGATTCAGAGACTTCACTTGGAAGCATTTAAAATGCCTTTAGGCACAAAGGCAAGCTCTGAGCACCGTAATGCCCCAAAGGAGCATCTGTGAAGACAGGGAAGGTCCCACAATAAACAACACCTCCTGGGGCACCTGGGTGGCTCAGTCGATTAAGTGTCTGACTTTGACTCAGATCATGATCTCATGTCTCCTGGGTTTGAGCCCCGCATAGCTCAGATCCTGGAGTCTGCTTTGGGTTCTGTGTCTCCCTCTCTCCATCTCCCCCACTCATGCTGTGTGTGTGTCTCTCTCTCTCAAAAATAAATATACTAAATATTTTTTAAAGTTTAAAAGAAAAAAAAAACAATGCCTCCTATGGGAAATGCTCTGTTACCACCATCTACCCCCTCATCCTCAGTGGACACTCAGCTGAAAGAGGGGAAAGAAGCCAGTTGAATATATGGAGCATCAGAGGTTAAAATGCAGTAGTTCTTATCCTGCTCTTACTCTGGGCGCACTACATGTTTGTTTCACTGTAAATATATATGAGCCCGAGAGATGCTAGCTGTGCCAGGGCTCACATAGTGAAATCACTTCCAGAGCTGTTATTGTTTTCTCTCAGTAGATGGCACTGTTTTGAATAAATAAGATTTGGTTGAGTTAGTTTGGAAAAGTGGAATATAGTTGGCTTTTTTAGATGAAGATTTTGTCATAAATTGAAAAGCTTTGTTATCAAAGATGGAAATAGTATCGTAGCAAAAGAATGTTTATTAGCTTCTAGATCATCACTATCCTATGGAAATATAATGCAAACCATGGGTATTTCTAAAGTTTCTAATTAAAGAAGTAAAATAAAAAGTGAGATTAAGTTTAATAAAATATTTAACCCAATATATACAACATATTAAAATTTTTAAATGTAATAAATATAAAGATTATTTATTTGTTTTATCCTTTTATTCTTCCAGAAATGGGTGATTTTCCAGAACAACTGGCCTGTACTGAACTTTCCTCACTTTGTTTAGGGTAAATTTTAGCATTGAATTTGATCCTTGCAAAAGCAGAGTCTTCATTCACGCAAAAGATGTGTGTGTGCATGTGTGTGCATGTGTGTGCGTGTTTGTGTGTAAATACCAGTTTTTCTTCCTTCCAAGAAGAGGACAATGCTAGCATCCAGGATACTATTACAAAGTACTCTGTCATCCACTAAACAAATATCTATTGAGTTCCTACTATGTAGCAGGCACTGCTCTAAGAGATGAGAACCATCCTGTAGTCTGACACCAGCATTAAGGAAAGCATTTGAATAGACACAGTGTGACTTGTACTTTTTCTCATCATTGCTCTCCATTCAGTTCATCCAATTAACATGGGTTCCTACCTTCCTGCAGGAAGTTTTCTGGGTGCCAAGAGTGCACACATGAATAAGGTGGCTGCCCAGAAGATCATGGTCCAGTGGGGGGTGGAGAAGAAAGCAGACAAGTTCATAGAATGGCACACATGTTATGATTAAAACATGTTCAGGATGTTATGAGAACTTGGAAGAGGGGTCTAAATCCGGATTGGGGATGCTAGTGGTGGAAGATGGGAAGGGGCGAAGTTTCTGGAAGGGTTTGATGTCTGAGATGAATCATAAAAAGATGGGTGGAGCTCGAAGAGTTGGAGGATGGCATCATCAGTGGGCTGAGGGTGCATCTGGCAGGGGAGCAGCACCAGCATTTGCTCAGATGTGCAGGACAGTATAATGTGGTTGGGGGGCTATAAGTAGGTGGGGCTGTCTGGTGTGTAGGGCTGAGGATGGGGCACTGAGTGGAAGGGAGGAACCATGCTCAGATCATTAGAATGTCCAATTCAACCTCCTTCTTGTTAACATGATGAAACTGAAATCCAGAGAGGGCAAGCAGATACCAATCACCTCTCTTATGTTGGTCTCTCAAGTGGCAGCTAAATACTCTAGACATAGGTCTAAGGCTGCTGAAAAGAATATAGTCATTCATTCACCATTTATTTTCATGAGAATATAATTCTAGTGGCTCTGATATAGGAGTTTAGAGTCTTGGAGATGATGTAGGACACGTCTTAGGCAATTACAAAGCAAGAGGTTGGAACAGAATTCCTAATTCCAGGATGGTCATGAAGCTACTGACCCTGATCTGAGCTGATGGAAGATTGGTGAACATTTCTGTCCTGTTAGTTCAGACAGGCCCAGAGCTCAGCTGTGCTGCACATTGATATTAAACTGGTGTTTAGGTATTTGCACAGCCTGTATTGGCTGAAGAGTGGAAAAAACTGTTTTCACTGAGGCCCTAAGCCACCTTCTGTCGTGGCTCTGTCTCCAGAAGGATGTAGAAAGTGAATGTCAAGTGCAGATCTCCAGTGAAGACTCAGCAGGGGGACAGCCCACACAGCAGGACCAAGCTGCCCACTTCTGACTTGACTTTTGAACATTGTCAGTCCTGGCCCCAGTATAACCAGAGTGGGGTGACGGGCATACTATTTATTGGCCTTGGATGTCTAGGAAGGAATCTTTAAAAAATACTGTAATATTTATACTTAATGTTTATACTTAAGGAGTTCTTGCTGACCACTTCTCATGTTTTCCTGTCAAAGCCCACTCTTCTTTAAAGATCTAAAAATAATTGTACTGTTTCTAATAAAATGACTATTTCTATTTTGGGGTACAAAGTCAGAATTTTCTGTACATTTTAATCTTTCTATATGACTTTTAATGAAGCTGGTGCCTTCTTGAGAGATAAAATGATCTTTTTGGTGTTTCTGAAATTCACTGCTTCACCCTTCTTGTTCTCTTTAATTCCAGAGCAGAAGGAATAAGATCAAGACAGAATTTCCTGCTGCCTTTTCCAATAAGAAAATCAGTTTACTAAAACCCTAAAAGCCAGAAACAAGGTATGATTTTTCTTGCCAGTAAGGCTTGCATGTTTAACCTACCAGGTGTTGGATTATTGATGCTGTTCTTTTTTCTTGTTTTTGTAATACTTCCTGTAAACTTGACTTCACTGTAGGCTTTCACCCTGATTTCACATTTTATTTTAGCTCACGTCAACCATTAATAATTTAACATCCAAAGTTACATGTTATCAATATCCTTCAGAGATTTTCAAGGCAACATTGACTGAAATGAAATTTTCTCTGTACTGCTGGATGTTTGTTGTGGAAAGACACAGTTACACTATTTGTCTGAAGCACAAGCACATGACCATAAATCAATATGGTTACCCAGCGTGCACATATGTTAAGGTAGAGATTTAGTGGAGGTTGTTTTTACCTATTGAGTTTAGTAAGTTTATTACGATAGATATGGCCAAAGGGATTAGTGATAAAGCTTCTTAGGAGACTCCCAAGGTTAGACAGTGCCAAGATATACACACTCCAAAATCTAAAAGAAATTGGTTTCAGAGAATTATGTTCATGATTATCTCAAAGAGGTAGATATGGCTGACAGAAATAATTGAACATTTGTGTCTCTTCCAACAGCCAGAGTGGGTGATGGGTAATGGGAATGGGGAATTGGGAGTGGGTTTGTTTTTTGTTTTTTTGTTTTCACTGTAGGAGACCCCAGGAAAACAGATTTCCCTTTTATTTTGGAAAGGGAACTAAAGTTGCAAATTTGAGGTAGCTCAACCTGACAGTTCTGCAAGTAAACATCTTAAAGTATTAAAATTTCTTGTGTTGAATTCATAGATGTCAAGTAGCCACTGATAATTCCTTTCTTCTCTTTAACATTTAGTCTAGTGGCCTTTATGTAGTTCTGAAAATAAGAACAGAATCACAAGCATCTGTGATTGTTCCAAGTAGGTTCGTACACTGGAAGATTCTAATGCTGGAAAGCTAAGCTGACAGAGTTAGGGAGGCTTGTTTTCTGTGGGAAAGCCTGCTAGGCATACTCATGAATGAATTCATCCCAGTCACAGCTGACTACACTGCCATAATAATTTTTACCTTTCTACCCCACAGAGTATCACCAAATACAAGGAGGATGCCTTTCCATTCATTTTTTTCCTATATGTTGGTAATAATGTCCTTATAGATTTCAGTCAGTAAAGGCTCCCCATGGTTGTGTAATCCTTAGCATTTCATTGAGGTCTTTACAAAAGTGCAGAGACATCATTAGGGAACATGTGACTCCATTGTTCCTGGACCATGAACAATGCTGGGCACATAGTGACCACTGAATACATGATATCATTTGTTTAATGAGTAAACAAGTTCAAGACACTTAAAATTCCATGCTATGAGTTGCATTATATTAGTGGCATCTCACACTAGTCCCCTTTGTACTACAAGTATTTTCTTTAGGCTGGGTCTCAGAGCTTTTCCACATAGTCCATCTCTTACACTTTCTATATCTCATATTTAGTTTTAAATTCTTTACCAACCTTAGTCGTGTTTCCTGAATTTCCTGAAATTGGAAGGAAGCCAAACTGTTTATAACTGCCTGCTTTCTGTCTGGGTCTTTGGCCTTCCTTCTGTCTTAACACCTCCTTTGCTCGAAGCTTGTGTTTTAGGTTCTACTCCACCCTTCTCCGCCTCCATTTCTAGCCCTTCATCTTCACAAGGATGATGAAGTATCAAACTTTACTTGGTCCTAGGAACTCCAGCACGAACTTTAGGTTTCTGCATCACAAAGAACTTCTGGTCTTAGAAGCATTGGACCTTGAGATGTTAAAAACAACTGGAAGATGTGTTTGAGATTCTCCTGTTAAATCGCTTTGGTGTTCAAATGACTAAATCTCTAAGTGGGCAAAGGGCAGTGATGGAATGAAAAGTTCTCTCACTTACCTGTGCTTCCTTTGAGAGAACTTTAACAGAATCAGGCTAGGTAATGCAGTGCTAGCATTTGGTGCTTTAACAGAATCAGGCTAGGTAATGCAGTGTTAGCATTAGCATCTGTTGGACTTGCATCCCAAGGAAAACCTTAGTTGCCCTGTGGGGGAAGGGCTTGGAGCTGAAGACAGAAAGAGAAAAGAAAGGAGTTGCGGTGGGAAGAGGGAAGAGAAAGAGATGGAAAGTTATGTTAAAAAAAGAAGTCTGTCACATCACCTGGGTGGCTCAGTCAGTTAGGCGTCCAACTTCAGCTCAGGTCATGATCTCACAGTTCGTGGGTTTGAGTCCCGTGTAGGGTCTGTGCTGACAGTTCAGAGCCTGGAGCCTGCTTCAGAGTCTGTGTCTCCCTCTCTCTCTGCCCCTCCCCTACTCACACTCTGTCTCTCTCTCAAAAATAAATAAACATTAACAAAATTTTTTAAAAAAGGAAGTTTGCAACTGACTTATTTCACTTAGCATAATATCCTCAAGGTTCATCCATGTTGTCACATAGTACAGGACTTTCCTCTACTTTAAAATTGAATAATGATATATTTTATGTATATACCACATTTTCTTTATCTGTTCAACTGCTTGGATGGACATTTAGGTTGTTTCCTCATATTGGCTGCTGTGAGTAACGCTGCAATGAACATGGGAGTGTTAATATCTCTTTCAGATCTTGATTTTAATTCTTTTGGACAGATTCCTAGAAGTGGGATTCTTGGATCATATGTTAGTTCTGTTTTTGTTTTTCTGAGGAACCCATACTGTTTTCCATGGCAGCCATACCATTTTGCACTCCCACCAACAGTGTACAGGGTTCTTCCAATTTCTGATTCCACTTTATGAAATGCCTAAAATAGTCAAACTCAGGACACCTGGGTGACTCAGTCGGTTAAGCATCTGACTTTGGCTCAGGTCATGATCTCATGGTTCGTGGGTTCAAGCCCCACGTTGGGCTCTGTGCTGACAGCAAGGAGCCTTCCTGGGATTCTCTCTCCTTCTTTCTCTGCCCTCCTCTGCTCGTGCTCTCTCTGTCTGTTTCTCAAAACTAAATTAATGTTAAAATAATAAAATAGGCTCATAAAAGCAAAGAAAAGAATGGTGATTCCCAAGGGCTGCAGTAAGGGGGAAATGGGCTTGTTTAATGCATGTAAAGTTTAGTTATGTACAATTAAGAAGTACCAGAGATCTGATATACAACATTGTGCCTATAGATAACAATAATGTATACTTAAACATCTGTTAAAAAAGTAGATCTTATGTTAAGAGTTCTTATAAAAACCAAACCAAACCAAATCAAACCAAACCAAAAAAAGGAAAGAAGCCTAAAAGCACAAATACACACATCCTCACATTGAAATTACTAGTATTTTCTAGTTATAAATGGTGTGATGATGTGTGAATGATGGCAAAATAATTCCCAGGCTCCTAACACCGTCTCCATTGTTGTTTAGAATAAACTACAAAAAAGTCTTGGATGCTATTCCATATGATCTGTTATCTAAACCATATTTTCTTTCTTCATTGTTTTTAACTTAAAAATATATATATTTAGCAGGGAGATAATGGCTTCAGCTAAGCTGGTATTTAGTATTTTCAAATGTGTGAAAAAGATTTTTGGAACTAGATAAGATCTGTGCTTTCTCTTCTTTATATTTTGAGTCAATTATACAGTTGAGTTTCTATTACACAATGTGCTCCTGAGGTGTTTTTAGGCATTGGAAAATAAAAAGTCAAAGTAAACATTAAATGCCTAGAAATAACTGTACTGTTGAAATGTTAGTATTACAGAGAAAGATTCTGCTGGTTAATGCCACGTGCCTCAAACTTAATTTTCTAATACTTTTAATTAAATAAATCAAATAATTCAATCAAAAGCAAATTCTTTTCAGGTTTCTATATTTGTTTTTTTTCTAATCTAGGTATCCAGCATGTACTATATTTAGGTCTGCCTTGTTCACTAAGGTTTTCCTTAAATTTTTAACTGTTTTTATGAGAAGAAATCATAAAAGCAAGTTGAATAAACCTCGACACTATGGCAATGCCCTATGTGTTTATAATGATGTCTGTTTATTTCAGTTTCTACTCATTTACCTATCTTATACATGAAATGATTTATCTCTGTTTTTGAGCAGATGTTGCCACTCAGGGAAAAAGACATTTGTGCTTGCATAGCAAGTATACCCTGGAGTATTTTAACTGATCTGGGTCTCAGATCTCAGAAAAAAACACACATTATTCCCATTATAAATATAAAAGTTTATTGGCTAAAAGATGTTGACATTTTGACTTGCTGAGAGCATTTTAGATGTCAGTCTGTCTGGAAATGAGTAATTCCAGGGTTCCTAATGACTGGCTTATATCAGGTATATTCAATTTTTCTCTCTCATCTAGGGCCAATAAATGGCTTTATTTTTTTTTAAATTTTGAGGGTTTGATTTTTTCCAGTTTTATTGAGATATAATTGACATATAACATTGCTCAAGTCTAAGATGTTATAAAGTATTGAACAGATACACATATAAATCATGAGATAATTACCACAATAAGGTTAGTTAACATATCTGCCACCTCCCATTGCATTTTGCATGTGTGTGTGTGTGTGTGTGTGTGTGTGTGTGTGTATTGAGAACCTTTAAGATTTAGTGTCTTAGAAACTTTCTAATATATAATCCAATATGTTAACTATAGTAACCAATATATACATTAGATTCCTAAACTTATTCATCTTATAACTGGATTTGTACTCTTTGACCACCTTCACCTATTTGCCTCACTGTCTCACCCTCTTGCCCCTGGCAATCACCAATCTACTCTGTTTCCACCAGTGTTTTTTTTTTTCCTCCACATATAAAGGAGATCATGTATTATTTGTCTTTCTTTCTGGTTTATTTCACTTTGTATAATACCCTTAAAGTTCATTCATCTTGTTGAAAATGGCAGGATTTCCTTCTTTCCTATGGGTGAATACTATCCCACTATCTATATATGTCATATATTCATGATCTATTTATCTGTTGATGGACACTTAAGCTTTTTTCATGACTTGACTATCCCGCTATCTATATATGTCATATATTCATGATCTATTTATCTGTTGATGGACACTTAGGTTGTTTCCATGTCTTGACTATTGTGAATTATGCTGCAATGCATATAAGGTTGCAGATACCTCTTCCAGAGAGTGATTTCATTTCCTGTAAATCTATACCTAAAGTGGAATCGCCGGATCATATGGTAGTTCTATTTTTAATTTCATGAGAAACCTCCTTACTGCTTTGCACTGTGGCCATACCAATTTACATTCTCACCAACAGTGTACGAAGGTTCCCATTTCACAAAATCGATACCAGCACTTGGTATGTCTTGTCTATATAATATCCATTTTTTATGTATTTTAAATGTTTATTTATTTTTGAGAGAGAGAGAGAGAGAGAGAGAGAGAGAGAGAGAGAGAGAATGTGAGTGGGGGAGGGGCAGAGAGAGAGGGAGACACAGAATCTGAAGCAGGCTCCAGGCTCTGAGCTGTCAGCACAGCTTGAACCCACAGACTGTGGCTTGAACCCACAGACTGTGAGATCATGACCTGATCATGAGCCAAAGTCAGATTGAACCACCCAGGCACCCCTATAAAATAGCCATCTAATAGGAATGTGGCAATATCTTGTGTTTTGATTGCATTTCCTGCTGATTATCGGTGCTGAGTGCCTTTTTATGTACTTGTTGGCCATCTGTATATTTTCTTGTGAAAAAGGTCTATACAGGTTTTTGGCCTATTTTCTAACTGGATTATTTACTTTTTGCTATTTTGCATGCATTTCTTATATATTTTGTGAATATTAACATCTTCTTGGCTATATGGCTTGCAAATATTTTCTCCCATTCTGTAGGTTGTCTTTTTCATTTATTGATTCCTTCTTTGGCTGAGAGAAAGCTTTCACATTTGAGGTAGTCCCACTTTTGTTGATCATTGCTTTCATTGCTTGTGCTTTTGATATTATATACAAGAGCTTATTACCAAGACCATTGTTAAGGAGCTTATTCCTTATGTTTTTTTTTTTCTTTTCTAGGAGTTTTACAGTTTCAGGTCTTACATTTAAGTTTTTAAACTATTTTGAGTTAATTTTTACAAGTGGTATAAGATAGGGGCCCAGTTTCATTCTTTTGCATGCGAATATCCAGTTTTTCCAGCACCATTAATCAAAGAGACGATCTTTTCTCTATCGAGAATTCTTGGTTCTTTGCAAAAAACAATTGACATATAAATTTGGTTTTATTTATGTGTTCTTGATTCTATTCCAGTGGTCTATGTGTCTGTTTTTATGCTAGTACTATACTGTTTTGATTACTATAGCACCAAAATATAGTTTGAAATTAGGAAGTGTGATGTCCCCAGTTTTGTTCATCTTTCTCAAGATTTCTTTGACTATTCAGTGTCTTTTGTGGTTATACATTTTAGAATTTGTAAATTTATAAATCTTAGAATTATTCTGTATTTGTGAAAAATACCATTGCAATTTTGATAAGAATTACATGAAACTAAGGCTTTGGGTAGCATGGATATTTTAATACTTTTAAATCTTCTGACCTAGGAACATGAGGTGTACATTTACTTGTTTGATTTCTTCCATCAAATGTCTTATAGCTTTCAGTGTGAAATCTTTCACTGTCTTCGTTAAGTATTTTATTCTTTTTGATACTATTGTTAATGCGATTGTATTCTTTATCACTTTTTCAGACACTTCATTGTTTGTATATAGAAAAATAACTGATTTTTGTATATTGGTTTTATATCCTGCAATTTTACTAAAAAATATTTGATTAGTTCTAACAGGTTTTGGTGGTGCTTTAGGGTGTTCTATGCAAACAGACACAAGTTTACTGCTTCTTTCATATTTGGATGCCTTTTATTTATTTTTCCTGCATGATTGCTCTGGCTAAGACTTCCAGCACTATGTTGAATAGGAGTGGTGAAAATGGACACCTCTGTTATGTTCTTAACCTTAGAGAGAAAGCTTTCAACCTTTCACTGTTGAGATGATGTTAGTGGTGTATTGTCATATACAGCCTTTATTATTTTGAAGTATGTTTCTTCCACATCCACTTTGTTGAGAATTTTTTTATCATGAAACAATGTTGAATTTTGTCAAATGCTTTTTCTGCATCTATTGAGATTATCATATGGTTGCTATCTTTCTATTAATGTAATGTAGCACATTAACTTATTTGCATATGTTGAACCATCCTTACATCCCAGGGATGAATCCCATTTGATCCTGTTGATCAGGGTGTATGGTCTTTTTTTTTTTTTTTTTTTTAATTACTTATTACTGAAGTGTAGTTGGCATACAAATAATCATAAGAGTGCTGGTAAAAGAAAACAGAGTTGGAAGGTTATCTCTATGTGATTTCAAGAATTATTCTAATTCTACAATAATCAAGACTGTGAGGTATTGACATCAAAATAGATAATTTTAGGGGCCCCTGGGTGGCTCAGTCGGTTGAGCGTCCGACTTCAGCTCAGGTCACGATCTCGCGGTCTGTGAGTTCGAGCCGCGTCAGGCTCTGGGCTGATGGCTCAGAGCCTGGAGCCTGCTTCCGATTCTGTGTCTCCCTCTCTCTCTGCCCCTCCCCCATTCATGCTCTGTCTCTCTCTGTCCCCAAAATAAATAAACATTAAAAAAAAAAGATAATTTTATCAATAGAACATAATAGTATATCCAAAAATAGACCTATATATAAATGGAATACTCAGTTTTGACAAACGTACAAAAGTTATTCCTTAGAGAAAATAAAGTATTTTCTAAACAATTTTTGAAAGTTTTGACCTTCCTTAATTCTTAATAGGTTTTATTGAAGTATAAATACCATATGAGAAGATGCACTTTTTTAAAGTGTGTAAAATGGTACAAAATTATTTGTATCATTTTGTAATCTCTCCATCCTTCCCATAATATTCTCCCTCATTCCTCAGCCAACAATGAAGTTTATTTCTGTCACTATCAATAAATTTGCATTTATTTTCCATAGTTTTTGCCAATGGAATCAAGATTCATTTACTTTGTTGCACGAATTGTTTTTCCTTTTCCTGATTAGCATTTCAGGTTTTGAATTTATAAATTTATCAATTTATGTTGATAGACATTTGGGCTGTTCCAGATTTGGTTATTATAAATAAAATTACTCTGAAAATTTATGTCAAACATATGTTTCTTCTTCTCTTGGGTGAGTTCCTTGGGGGTGGAATGATGCGATAATATAATAGCTGTACATTTAACTTTTTAGAAAATGACCAAACTTTAAAAAAAAAATGGTTGTACCATTTTACATTCCCAGAATAGTATGAGTGTTCTAGTTCTTCCACATGCTTGATATCACTTGGTATGATCAGTCACTTAAATTTTAGCCATTCTAATGGGAACCTTATGGTATCTGATCATGGTTTTAATTTTCATTTCCCTAATGACTAATGATATTAAGCATGTTTTCATACCATTCATATATCTTTTTTGATGAAATTTCTTTTCAAATATTTGCTCATTTAAAAAAATTGACTTTCACAATCTCGAGGTCTGTGAGTTTGAGCCACACATCTGGCTCTGTGCTGTCTGCTCAGAGCCTGGAGCCTGTTTTGGATTCTGGGTATCCGCCCCCCTGCTCCCCACCCACTTGTGCTGTCTCACTCTGTCTTTCAAAAATAAATAAATGTTAAAAAATAATTTAAAAATTGATTTTTTTTCTTATTAGTGAATTTTGAACATTCTTTATAATCTGGATACAAGTCTTTTACATGATATAAAAATTGCAAATATTTTCTCCCAGTGCAATAAATTTTCTTTCACTATTGAAACAGTGTTTTCCAGGGGCAGACACTTCACTTTGTCAAAATTTTCTTTTTTATGGGATGTGTTTTTAGTATCATATATAAGAAATATTTGCCTAACCAAAGATTACAAAAATATTATCTTATGTTTTGCTCTAGAAATTCTTTGTAATTTCAGTGTGTAATTAACATACAGTGTTATATTAGTTTCCGTGAACAATATGAGTCAACAATTCTATATTACTCAGTGCTTATCATGATAAGTGCACTCTTATTCCCCTTTCTCTATTTCACCCATTCCTCCCATCCACCTCCCTTCTGACAACCAGCAGTTTGTTCTCTGTATTTATGATTCTGTTTTTTTGTTTGTGTCCTTTGTCTTTTGTTCATTTGTTTTTTTTCTTAAATTCCACATATAAGCAAAATTATATGGTATTTGTCTTTCTCTATCTGACTTATTTCACTTAGTGTTATTCTCTCCATTGTGTAAAACAGTATAGATGTTCCTCAAAAAACTAAAAAATAGAGCTACCATATGATCCAGTAATTCCACTACTGGGTATTTGCCCAAAGAAAACAGAAACACTAATTCAAAAAGCTAAACACAGTCATATGTTTATTGCAGCATTATTTACAATAGGCAAAATATGAGAGCAACCTAAATGGTATTGCTCTCTAATTTCATTTTCTAGTTTTTGTTGAAAGCATTTATGAATACAATTAATTTCTGTATGTTAAGGCTGAATCCTGAACACTGATTTAAAAAAAATCACTTAATGATTCTATCAGGGTATTGATAGTTTCTATTGGGTTTTCTAAATAGTTGATAAGGTCATCTGTGAATAAAGACAATTTTACTTTTTTCTGTTGATCTAGATTTAAAGACCTGGATTTACTTTTATTAACTGTCTTATTGCCCTTTCTAGAACTACTAACACAGTGAAAAGAAGTGGTGAGAGTGGGCATCTTTTCTTTGTTCTTTTGTCTACTTTATCTATTAACTTTGTCACTTAACCTTTCTTTTGACTAGTGTTAGCGTGACATATCTTTTCATCTTTTCACTCGTAACCTATTGTGTCTTTATATTTAAAGTCCATTTCTTGTAGGCATGGGTCTTGTTTTTATCCTACCTGACAATCTCTGTCTTTTACTTGGGATGTTTAGAACATTTATGTTCAGTGTGATTACTGATATGGTTAGGATTATGTCTTGTTATTTCTTGAATACTGTCTCATTTGTTCTTTATTACTCTTTTCCTCTTTTTGTGTTTTGTGGTTAAATTAAATATTTTTAAGTGGTTCCACTTTATCTCCTTTGTCAGCTTATTAACAATAGCTATTTTATTATTTTAAAAATTGTTTTAGTGTTTTCAGTACATATTTTTAACTTACGGTATTTAACTACCATTAAGTGATATCATACCTTTAAATGATATGAATAATACCTTACAATTGCATATTTCCATTTCTTCCCTCTTGGCTCTTAAGGTATTATTTTCTTGTATTTTACTTACATATATGGCATAAATCCCGTGATGTATTGTTATTTTCGTTTTGTCATTTATCTTCTTTTATTTAAGTTTATTTATTCATTTTGAGAGAGAGTACAAGCAGGAGGGGCAGAGAGAGGGAGAAAGAAAATCCCAAGCAGCCTCTACACTGTCAGTGCAGAGTCCCATGTGGGACTTGGTCGCATGAACTGTAAAATCACGACCTGAGCTAAGATCAAGGGTCTGATGCTCAACTGACTGAGCCGTCCAGGCACCCTTGTCATGTATCTTCTATGGAGATATGAATGTCTCATATATTTACCCTTGTGGTTACCATTTCCAGTGCTTTTCACTCCTTTAAAGAGATATTTTTGTCAAGTATAGAATTCTAGTTTGATGGGTGTTTTCTTTTTTCTCAGTACTTTAAGCATATTGCTCCAATGTCTTCTCACTTGAATTGTTTGTGTTGGGAAATTTGATATTTTCTTCATTTCTTTGCATGTAACATATCTGTTTAATCTGACTGCTTTAAAATTTTTATCTTTGTAACTGGTTTTATGTAATTTGGTATGTTGTGCCTTGGGTTTTTTTCATAGTTCTTGTTTATTTAACTTCTTGGATCTCTGGATTTATGGTTTTCATCAATGCTGGATAGGTTTTGGCCATTCTTCTTCATAGATCCTTTTTCATTTTCACTAATCTATGGTGTCTCCAATTAACCACATACTAAACCTCTTGAAGCTGTTCTTCAGATCACTAATGTATTTTTAATGTTTTTAAAATTCCTTTTTTTCTCACTGAGTTTTGTTTTTGATAGTTTGTAATACTAGACCTTTACCATCATTCATTATGCCAATCCACCTCTTATATTGATTGTCTATTAATTCCATTCAGTACATTTTTCATATTAGAATTTGTCATTTTCATCTCTAAAAGTTTTATTTGGGTCTTTTTTCTACCCTTCACATCTATACTCAATAGTTTGAACATACAGGTTACACTTACTATAACCATTTTAACATCCTGCTTGCTAATTCTAACATCTATAATGGTTCTGGCTTGATTGCAGTCAACTGATTTTTCTCCTATAGAGGTCATCTTCTCCTGATTTTTGTATTTTTGATAATCTTTGATTCGATGCCAAACATTGTACATCTTACCTGGCTGTTTTACCTGGTTGGGTGGTGGATATATTTGTTTTTCAATAAATCCTGAGGTTTTTATCTTTCATGATTCAGTGATATAATGAAGTTACTTTGAAACACTTTGATCTTTTTGCTTTTGCTTGTATGATTTGCTACGTAGGTGTGGAGCAGTGCTCATTCTAGTGCTCACTATTCTCCCACTACTGAGGCAAAACCTTCTTGAGTACTTTAATCAAAGCCCTATAAATTATAAGATTATTTAGTCTAGCTGGTGGGAGTAGACACTATTTCTGGCTCTCTATGAGTGTCAGATACTGCTCTTTCTAGTCCTCATGTGTGATTCTCTAGGTGGCCTTGTATAGTTCCCTAACAGGCATATGCTGGCCATTATTACTGAATACTTGAAGGGGAACTTCTGCAGATCTTCAAAATTGTTTGATGTAGCTCCCCAGTTTCAGTACTCAGCCCTAGAAGTTGTTGATGTCTTGATCCCTGATTCTCAGCTCCATGTGTTCAATGCTGGGAGTCACAAACTCCATCAGTGTTTCCTCTCCTTGTGCCATGTCCTGGAAACTCCCTTAAGGTTGTGAACTGGGATGATCATATGGCTTACCTCATTTGTTTCTCATATATCAGGAATCACTACAGTTTGTTGCTTGATGGCCATGTCTTAAAATCTTTTTTGGGGGGTGCCTGGGTGGCTCAGTCGGTTAAGTATCTGACTTCGGCTCAGGTCGTGATCTTGCCATCTGTGAGTTTGAGCCCCGCATCGGGCTTTGTGCTGACAGCTCAGAACCTGGAGCCTGCTTCTGATTCTGTGTCTCCCTCTCTCTCTGACCCTCCCCCCGTTCATGCTCTGTCTCTCTCTGTCTCAAAAATAAATAAACGTTAAAAAAATTAAAAAACAAACAAACTTTTTTTTTCTCACATACCTTTTATGCTTTTTCAAAATTGTTTCAGGTGAAGATAAATTCATGCCTAGGAGTGGATGTATTTGTTTTTAAACTTCTTTGTAAATTAGGGACACTAGTCTCTTATCTGTAACATTATGTTGCTAATATTTTCTCTCTGTTATGTCTTTTGTATTTGATTATGGCATATTTTTACTATGCAATTTTTTCACTTTTATGTTGTTTAATTTATCAATGTTTTGTTTTATTAAATCTGGAACTTTAGTAATAGTTAGAAAGGCTTTTCTAAATGTTTCTATTAGTACCCTAGTATATTTCCAATTTTTGTAAACATTCCATGTGCATTTGAAAAGAAATAATATGCTTTATTATCAGTAAATAGCATTTAGCATATATCCAAAGGTTAATCTTATTGATTATTTTGTTTAAACCTTTTATATTATTTCTTATTTTTTATCTACTTGATTTGTCTCCAATTGAGTGATATGTTAAAATCTTTATTATTATTGTGTTTCTATTTCTTTTTGCAATACTTAAAGTTTGTTGTGTTATTTAGTGCGTAGTTATTCATAAATATCAGGTCTTTATATGGAACGTGTCTTTTAATGTTATAAAGTGTCCTTTGTCTCATTTAATGCTCTTTGCTTTGAAGTCCTCTTTGTCTGGTATTAGAATTGCAGCTCTTGGTTTCTCATTACTTCTATTTGCCTAGTACATATTTTTAAATGCCTTTATTTTTAGCCTACTTGAATCACTGCATGTTAAGTGTGTCTCATATATAGAAGAGAGTTGCATCTTGTTTTATTGCCCAATTTGAAATTTTTTTCTTTTCATAAGCATAGTAATCTTGTTCATATTTATTGATATGACTATATGTGTGGTCTCAATTTTGTCTATTGTCCTGTGCAGACATTTATTTGCATATTATGTTATATATACTGTTTGTATTTCTTTATTTGTTGTGCTCATTTTGCTTGTTAAATTTTTTCTTTTGGTATTTAAGAAGGCAAAAATATTATAGTGCTTACCTTTGGATTGATACTTATAGGGCCCTTAATTTTTTTTTTACTTAAGTGTTCACATCTGTCAGCTTTAAATGGTATCCTTTTACTCCCATTGACAACTATCAGTTATCTCATCTTACTTTTTCACTTTTCTTTCTTGTTTTTAGTTGCTGTTTTCTACTTTGCCCAAACATAATGTTTACATATTATCTTTAATATATGATCATGTTCTTTTACTGTTGTTAGTGCTTCAATTAAACATACAGAATATTTACTATAAGTCCTTTTGTGTAGTTTTGGGGCCATCCTTTGGCTGAAAGAAAGCCATTCTCTGTTAGATTTCTCTGGAAGTGCTCATGTATTCTGATTCTGGCATATGACAAACTCTTTGTCTATGGTCTTATTACTTTTAGGAATTTTGGCTGAATAAATAGTTTAATTCTTTAAGTTTCTTGAAAATTATACTCTCTTATTGCTTTTCTTTGTTTATCATTTTGAAATACAGTATCTCAGTTTGAATCCTCTGCCTCTGTAATTTTTTTCTTTTCCTTTCTCTTTCTTTCCTCCTTTATCTTCTCCCTCCTCCTTCTTCTGCTCATCCTCTTCCTCCTATTTCCCTTCCTCCTCTTCTCCCCTCTCCTCCTCCTCTTTGTTGTTCTTCCTCTCCTTATTTGCCTGGAGATGATGGAAATTATTTTTTTTTCTTTATCTCTAAAGTAATAGTTTTATTAGAATATGTGTTGGGACACTTTTTTTTTCTGGAAGAGTCTCCTGAATTTATAGTTTTTAAATATTAGTTGTGTTCAATTGTCATGATTTCATTTTTTAAGAACACCTTATATATAGGTTCAACTTTTGGGAGGTGCCAAGATGGCAGAGCAGCATGGAACTTGTTTTTTGCCTCTCACCCCTGAAGTGCAGCTAGATCAATGCCAAACCATCTTGCACACCTAGAACACTGATTTAAGGATTAACAAAACGATCTGCACAACTTGAACCACAGAACATGGCAGGTACGTGGCATGGAGAGGTGAACTGGGGGAGAGAGAAGCTGCAGAGTCTAGGGAGCTGTTTCTTCTTGCAGAGAGAGGACAGAGACGGGGGGGAGAGTACAGAAAAAGCACTCCTCCCCCCCCAAAACAGCTGGAGAGAAAGAGAAAGAGTGGATTTAACAAAAAAGGGAGAAAGAAGAAAGGGACGGCAAGGGACTAAACAAAAAAAGGGAGAAAGGAGAAAGGAGAGGGTTTAAGTTCCATTAAGATGCTATAAACAGGGGAACACAGAGTCGGAAACTCCACAGCTTGATATCTGGTGGAGCTCTGGTGAGAAGGACAAATCCTCAAGAGTAGATAGTGAGGTGTGAGGGATACTCAGGCCACACGGATAGTGGCTGTTTCCCTGCTGGGAAGACATTTGGTAGAGGCTGTGTGGCCTCCCCACAGGCAAAGGTCCCAGCATACCCTGGAGAACAGCCACATTCACTGGTGTTGGAACAAGGACACTAAGTGTGAAGCCTGGTGCCAGATGGGTGTTATGATTTACTGTGATCCCTGAAATGCTGTTGCTACAGGATCGCATGAACTTTTTCTGGGGCAGACTGACACCTGGTAGCAGTCTCTGGGCATCTGCAGCAGCATGGTCATGCAAATGTACCAGTGGTCTGCAAGACCCTCCCCCAGAGGGTCTGAGCAGGTGAAAGCTGCAGGGCCCTCAGAAGTGAGGGGTTTGGAAACACAGCCCCATCTGAGATAAAACTTGGAAGGGAGGTGCTGCCTGGAAGGCTGATGGCTTGGTCACAGTGTAGAAGCAGGGAGTGGATGGAAGCCAGAGACAAAGGAGAGGTGTTTGATTGCCAGTGTGTGAGAGCACAGAGTTCTGATACTACAGACTGGGTAGCTGGGTGAGGCCATTTTCACCCCTTCCATTCATGCACATACATACCTACATGCACCACAATGACCCACCCCAGTAATCGAACCCTTGGCATCTAGTGGATGCCCAATGTTTATAGCAGCACTATTGACAGTAGCCAAAATATGGAACGGCCCAAATGCCCATTGACAGATGAATGCATAAAGAATATATGGTATATATATTCAATGGAGTTTTACTTGGCAATCAAAAAGAATAAACCCTTGCCATTTGCAACTACATGGATGGAAGTAAAGACTATTATGCTAAGCAAAATTAGCCAGTCAGAGAAAGACAAATATCATATGACTTCACTCATATGAGGAATTTAAGATACTAAACAGATGAACATAAGGGAAGGCAAGCAAAAATAATATAAAAACAAGGAGGGGGACAAAACATAAGAGACTCTTAAATAAAGAGAACAAATTGAGGGTCGCTGGAAGGGTTGTGGGTGGGGGATGGGCTAAATGGGTAAGGGGCATTAGGGAGGACACTTGTTGAGATGAGCACTGGGTGTTATACACAGGGGATGAATCACTGGAATCTACTCCTGAAATCCTTATAGCACCATATGCTAACTAACTTGGTATGTAAATTAAAAAATAAATAAGTAAACAAAATATATATATATAGGTTCAACTTTTTGCCTATCTTCTATTTTTATCACTTTCTTTCTGACACTTTTATTCCTTTCTTTATCTCATATTTCTTCTACTGTTTAAAAAATTTTCTTAATGCTCACTATTAAGTTTTTATTTCAATCAGTCCTCCACTGAGTACCTTGTAATTTAGTCTTAATTTTATGTTTTATGTTTTATTTCTTTCCTGAGTTCAACTTTCCATATCATTTCTTTCTGAGTTTCTATACATTTTGCTTTTTGCCTTTGTATTTCTGATTCAATGCATTTTACCATATCCCCATATTCTTGATTGAGGATATTCAATATAGTTTGAAGTTTTGTACTACAGTTTTCTTCAATTTAATGTTTAGTGAGTCAAGTGTTTTCTTCAGCAGAAAAGGCTTTCCGTTTATGTATGTATTTATTTCCCCACATCTTCTGACACATGGCAGTCATTTTATATGAAGGTGATGTGCTATTTTTTACTCCTACTCATTTCATGAACAGGATTTTTAGTTTGTTCCCCATCATTGCAGTTTATTTTATGGATGGTTGTGTTGTTGGTAGGTAAGGGAGAAAGGGTTGGCATGTCTTTCATTTCTGCAAAATTCTTAATTTTCCCTCTCATTTCCTCCTTTTCCCCACTGAATTGTCGTCAGGGTTTACCACTTCTTTTTATGTCTAGTTCTTCCTAAAAGCCGTAGTTCTTCTAAGTTGCCCCCTCTGGTCCTTTCCCCTTTAGCCAAGGCTATAAACTATGAAGTCCTGGTCTGGATTCTTTATTTGGGCAATTTATTGTTGCAATTTCTCTTTCTAGAGGCAGTCTTCTGCTTTTTTTCACATGGAATCTTTTAAGCCTTCCATTCTCCATGCTTCACACCTAGAGGATTGCTGTCATAAGAGTTCTGGGTTTTCTTTTCCTTTCTTTTTGGTCCTCTCTAGTTATAGGTAATTTGAAGGTTGTATTTTATTAGTGTCTAGAAATGATGAATTTGTTCTCCTTCTTGATGTCATGTCTTTTGGGGGGGGGTGTGAGTAGATGGGAGGCAAAAAGTCAAGCTTTGCCATTGTTCTCTGGACCTGAAATCCATCATGCACCTGTTATCTTTTGTCTAATTTCTTTAAATGTTTCTTCTACTTTACTTTTATTACCTTAGGCCTTTCCTGACTTCCAATAATTGGATTCTAAGGATATCTATATATAGCTTTGCTCTTTCTAATATTATAATTGAATCTCTAATGGCCTTTAATTTTTAACCCGCTTTCTTTTTTTTATCTCACTTTTTCTGTTTAATTATCTTGATTTGGAAATTTTCAAGTTTTACCAAGTTTACATTCTTAAATTCTTCTACAGCTGAAAGCATTTATAGGTTTATTTCATCTCTTGGGTAATGTTCTTCCAGAATGAGTTTTTAGTTCCCTATTTTTCTTTTGTTATCTCTCCCTTTTATCCTTGCTTCCTTCTGCCTTCCTCTACTATTGTTCTTTCATTTGTTTACCTAGTTATGCTATTTATCTTGTTCATGTTATAATTGGCAGCTCTCTCTAGACCTTTACTCTTCAATGTTATAGAATAGGTAAATACTTCTCAGCACCCTTATTGTCCATTGTAGGGTGGCTTATTTAATTTTTGTTGAGTATGCTGGATGTTGTCCATTGATAGCTAATACCATCTCAAGTATTCTAAACTCTAACTTGTATCCCAGTTACTAGAAACCTGAAAATAATATTTCCCACATTCCTTTGACATTTATGGCCTACATTTTACCAATAAGAGTCAGCTGAACGACATTTGGAGGGTAGAAAAAAACGGGGAGCCATTTTTCTCTTTTGGCAGCAACTGATAGACCCATAAGGGAGATGGGATACAAAGTGTTTGCAGTGACTTCCAAATACGTTCTGTGAATCACCTTCTTTGATACTGTAAGTAGTTAAAATATTCAAGTTTGGTTTCTATTTTCCTGTCTAAACAATAATTGACACAGCCCCGTTTTGAGGGCTAAAGGAGTTTTCTATCTACCTTCATGAAACCTACAGTATGAGGATATGGTGTAGGGATGGCAGATAATATTAAGTGTACTATCTTTGCTGTGCAAACTGGGCTTCCTCCTCAGAGAAACCACTAACCATTCTAAGCTTGAGACAACTCCCTTTAACCAGGAATGTGCACAACTCCTATGAACATCAGTTATGCTGATTTTGATTGCAGAGATAACTGTCTGCTAAGTCCCAGGATTGCTGTGTATAATGACAATGCAAAAACATTCAAGATAACAGATTCATTGCTTGCTGTTAATAAAAAGTATGGGTCTTCTCTGTATCATTATTTCATTGTAAACATTTGACTGAGAATCTGAACAAATTTGGAAATCCCAAGCCTTTTTGGCTCTCTCTTGTTCCTGGTAAAATAAAGCTAGTTCAGACTTAACAGGAATACCAAGTTTATCCAGGATTTCCAAGTCAACTTTCGGGCTAACTTAAATGACAACACTGAGTCAATAAGGGTCATTTAGGTCCCTCAGATGTTACCATGACCAAAGGAAAGCTGGTCAATAGCACTTTAATAATTAGGGGTCCAATCTAACTGGCAGCCAAACTCAAAAAGATGCAATAGGTATAATCTAGTACAGTACATAGTTTATAGAAGCATATGACAGGAAACAAAGTTCACATAGCATCCTGATCTGATTGGGTTGCACAGTATTAGTGAGTACCCTGGATTTTTAGTGACCTCACACTTATGGGGCATGTGCATCTGCTGTAGATGAAAGCCAGTGTGTGTGCCATCTTGACAGAGAAGCTGTGGCCAGGTTTCCCATCATTTTTACATTTTCCCATCATTTATGTTTACACTCTATAACATAGGCCCAAAGCTCACCTTCCAACTTACAGATTCCCAAACTCAGGTGCCATCCCACAGAAAAATAATGTTCACAGCAAACAAGACAGACATAGTATTCCATACTTTTCTGAACTCCATTTTCAAGTATTACTGTGAAAAGAGGTGATCCACACCTGATATTAACCCCTTTCCCAGAATTGGATTGGTTATCCAGGAATAAACAAAATTAGGTGAGAATTCAGGAGGCACTGTGCCCTCTCTGTCTTCTAATTATAATCCTGTGGCTGCAGCGAATCTGGGATGTTCCTAGGAAGAGCTGAGTTGGCACAATCTTGGACAATTCTTAAGTTTTATAGTTATAAATGTAGGTTGTACTCTAGGATTGCTCACAAACAAGTGACAATGGTTTAAACTGGCTTTGTTTCAAAAGGAAACAAAGTCTATTTATAATTAACAGAGTTAGAATTTTGCTTTGTTTTGTTTCTGACTCTCATAAAAAAGAGCAACATGAATAAAAAATACAAAACCTCTGTTTGACTTTCTCTTATAACACACCACTGGTAAATTAATCAGGAGAAATATTCTTCAGCTGTCTATCTCCTGGTTCTTTAGTCCACGCCTGGCTGGGCTCTCTGCTGATCTTTCATTAGCGTTGATGAGCCCGCGGTGGAAAGGCACTTTTCTTTGCTCCTGAGAGAATCTCCGCTAGGTAGTCTCACAGTTTTAATCACTGCTAATAGCTATTTTGGCACACATTCAGAGTAGACTCAGTGAGGGGCAGAGGAAATATTTTGCATTAACTGGATTATTTTAAGTTTTCAGTCCTGCAATGTTGCTTCAGGACAAAATGGATGGTGCTGGGAAAGACAGCTTGCTTTCCCCAGAGCCTGCAAGGAAATGGCTCCTGCAATGCTAAACCAGGTTGGATTCCTCTTGGCTGTCCACTGGATACTGTGCTTACGAAGCCTTCAGGCAGTGGAAATGGCAGTTATGATTGGGATGTGCTTGATATGCGGTGGTGGGTATGGTGGTCTACTGGTGACTGATTACAGGGGCTGGAAAAAGAAAGGAAAAGGCCATAAAAGCAAGTTTTGGTTCCTCCTTTCAGATGTAATGTATTAGACTTACATGCTTCTGGGCTACCTTCCCTGCAGGACATTCAGAAGAATTTATGTTATTGGTGAATATTAAAAAGAGTAAGAACATATAGAGGTTGGGTTTGAAACTTCCTCCATAATCTGATTTAAGGATCTTACCTCCTCTCAATGCCAAACATATGACTGACATGAACATATCAGGGATTGAAAAGGATCTGGGGTCAAGCTGTTTCTGACTGGTTTGAAGGCATATAGTACAATATACTTTCTGAAATATGTAATGCCAAAGATGTACCCTTTGCCTAGATTCAGTAAACCATAATGGTGGAAAGAATAGGATTTGGGGACCTGGCTTCAAATCTTGGATCCACCACTTGTGCATATTTTGACAAACTGATCAACATTTATGAGACTCATTTTCATCAGTCAATAGAATGGGGGAAATAATATCAATCTGATAGGATCACTTGGAGCATATAATGAGATTGTATGTGTGCATTATGTGTGTTTGCATAGTTTCATGTGTGTCTGTGTGTCTGTGTATGTGTGTGTAAATCAGAGTATCTGGCTTTAATCAATAAATGACAGTTAACATTTCCTGTCATGTTGGGACACTTTTAAAAATGCTTCAGCTTTCTCCAGGGCTGCTTCAAGTTTCATGGTAGACTCTTACCTTTTTTACTGACAAAATCCTTGTTGAATGCTGTCTTAGTTCAGGATGCCATAACAAAATAGCATAGATTGAGTGACTTAAACAACAGAAATTTATTTTCTCACCCTTCTGGAGGCTAGAAAGTCTCAGATCCAGGTTCTAGCAGGGTTCAGTTCCTGGTGAGGGCCCTTTTCTTGGCCTGTATAAGCTCCCTTTTGTCTATTTCTTTACATGGTGGAGAGAGAGATCTCCTCCTCTTCTCATAAGGCCACAGGCCTATTGGATTAGGGCTTCAACATCATGACCTATTTTAGCCTTAATTAACATATGGGCTTCAACATACACATTTTGGAGGGACACAATTCAGTCCATAGAAAAAAGCCAATCTCTTCTGGGAAAGGGCACTTGATAGGGGCAGCGGGTCATCCCAGATACACAGAGAACTTTTTTTTTTAAGTTCATTTATTTTGAAAGAAAGAGAGAGCATGTATGTGTGAGAGTGGGGAGGGGCAGAGAGAGAGGAAGAGAGAGTATCCCAAGCAGACATGGAGCCCAGATGGGACTTGAACCCATGAACCATGAGATTATTACCTGAGCCACTCAGGTACCCCAGACAGTCTCAGAGACCAATTCATTTAAGTGTTTGAGGTGAAATGTCATGGTGCAGGTCTCAGTTGCCAGGGGCCTTACCAAGAGTTGCTACAGGTAAATTAAGCATTCAAATTTTTTTTTTACTCGACCCTGAATTTGAACTATCTGACCAATGAACTAATTTTAATTTTGAGATGTAATTGTTATAAACTGATGTTAATAATTAGATTCGTAATTTTATATCCCTGAAGCAAAGGGTCTTTTCTTTTCCCAGGTTTTACCCCTTTACTTTTGAGATTTCAGATTTTTTTTTATGGCTCTGAGGATAAGATGCCCACTGCTATAAACTTCCTATATTCATTTTTTTATACCTCAGTGTCTTCTGAAATACATGTGTGTTTTCTATAATTTGGAAAGTAGACACAAGTAATGCTTTTGTTTGTTCTCAGTAACTTTTATTCAACTGAAGAGAAAGGAGAGATATTTGATGCAACTAATTCTGAGGAAATGGAGTGATCTTACTTGATTGTTGTCTGTCATCTGCTCATGATGGGCACAGGGAGGAATGAACAATGTACACCAGCATGGAAACCAAACACCTATGTTAATGTACTGCCTTCTGTTTCCTTGATGGAAAGTCTGTCCAATCAAGAGTCCTGAATCATATACAATCTACAGATGTCAGTAATGCAAGACTGAAAACGACACACATAAACATTTCACCTGCTTAAAATCTGAATGAAGCATGTCTTGAGTGAATGATTTTAGTTTCCCTTGACAGTGACTAGATAGAAGTGTGTGGAGATAAGAAGCATTCTGGCTCTTGATGGGGAGAGAACCAACTTTGAGTCCCAGCCTTGCCACTTGGGCAGATTACCATATTTTAGAGCTTCTCTTTCTTAAAGTATAATAGAGAATGATAATATCTAGTTCATACAAATTTAACAAAAATGAATCATGATAAAGGTAATGTGTGGAACAGATTCTGGCTCTTAGTAAGTGCTCATTAAATGTTTCACCTACCTAATTTTGCTAATGATCTTTTGAGCTAGACTAAACTCCTAACCTCCATGCCCACTCTCCTCCCAATGGAGGGAGAAGTGAATTATCCATTACTTATTCTAAATTAGTGAGTTTAGGTAAACAGGTTGAGTTGCTGTTCTCAGCTTCTGCTTCTTTTCTGTAATCAATCTACCTGCAAGGAGGGTTCGTTTACATTCTTACCTTGCCTATATTTTGGGGACATACATTTAATACAGCCATTGTGGCTGCACACCAATGCCACATTTCTGTTCTAGGTTTCATAAGTAGTAAACTTACTATTTTGACTTCTTTTGTCTAACATTCATGTGCAGCACTCAATTGGTCCAAGCCAAGTGGAGAATAATGTATTGTTGAGCCTCTTCAAATGTCATCATACATAAATAGCAGGACTGGTTTATAATACTTTATTAATTTAGCAAAATGGACCACCTTGGAAGAATAACGGTAAGTGGTCTTGAATGATGATTTGAGAATTACTGTAAAAGTTGCCGAAAAAATTTTTGTTCATGGCCAGACCTTTCACTTTCACCATCAAAGTTTTTATTTTATTGGAGTCCTCTCCTCTAGTTTTTTGTTTGTTTGTTTGTTTTTGCTTTAGAAATGCAAGTATTATGAAACAGGATTAACATCTTAAATCACACAGGCTTCTAAGTATCATTTATGTTCTTTCTCACTTGGAACAATGCAGGAAGAGGGAATACTTCTAGAATGCAGAGAGGTAGAAAAAAGAGGGGTGAGGAATTTTAAAACCGAGTATTACCTAATGCATAATATTGCCCCTGGTCAGTCTCATGGAATTTTGTTCACCATAACATTGGCACACAACAAATGTTTGTGGGATGAATCAATGAACACTCTTACAGATCTGCTTAGTAGAAATACAAATACCTACTCACACAGTTGTGACATTATGAGGAGTGACTGGCCTGAGATGATGCTCCTATTTCATTTATCCTTTTGCATGTGAAAAGAGAAGATGACTGATGTATATAATGTCTCACTGTGAAATCTTTACTTGGTTTTATTATAACATCTGTCAATAGTATGCACAAATTGAATTAAGATTGAGATGACTGTAACTTTGCAATAATGAAATACTAAGGTATCTTTTTATACTTCAAATAGTTATTTCCAGTGGTAAAATAAAGTATATCCTATATAAGCTCCTTGAATCATGGAATAAAAAGTTCAGTCAAGAACAATCTTGTATCTATATAAATTTAGTGTTAAAAGTGATCTTAATTAGTGACCTTACTTGGGAGACCCAGTGTGAATGAGCTCAGTTTCCTTCATAAATAAAAAGTGTATTTAACGTGTATGTGTGGTTTTGAATGATGCCCTGATATGAGATGGGGCTTGTGTCCAGTGGAACTAAATTGCGTGGAAGTGCCAAACCATTGAAGCAAAGCTCTTTTAACAAGATGATCTGTCATCCTATCAGTTTATGTTTTGACAGTTACAGACCATGATAATGTTGTGTCTGGCATCAAAACATTCTATTTTGATCTCTAAATGAATTCTCCTATTTGTTACCCATAAAAAATGAGTTGTATAAAAAGGCAGAACTTCAATCAAAATTTCCAAAGTGTGCAGCATAGCCTGGCCCTGCCCAGAGAGGAAGAAGTCAGGAAGTTCATGTCAGGATTAACATGAGTCCTATGTGATGAATTGGTCTGGAGTGGGCAGGAGAGGCAATGATAAATGCTAGTTTTTCCTTTGATAATAATATTAAGTTATAGTTCATACTATGGAAACTATCCCAATTGACTCTGGTTGCAACTCCTGAGAAAACTTTATCATTCTGACTCAATATGCAGAGCCTGGCACATTTAGCAAGAGGTAAATATTTTTAAATTTCTAAATGGATTTTCTGGCAGCAAAATGCTCTTTTAATATAACGTACACCATGCACTAGCTTAATTAAGGTCAATTTATCACAAAAGTATTCTGCCTCAGGAGCCAGACTAGAGTTTTGGGAAAATTAAAGAAGGAAAGTAATGATGCAAAAATAGGTGGGACACTATTTTCCGGACCAGCCAGCAATTCCCAGAATTCCAGGTTGGGATAAAGAGCTTTCCAGCAAGGGGACTTCTATGGCTTCCTCCAGCATGTACTAAAGGGCATTTAACCATAGTCATCACCCAGTATCAATTTATATCCTGGAGAGACTGGTCTTATTCAACCCTGCAGATGTTTATTGAGGACTTACTGTCACCTAGCAATTTCTTGTTTCTTATCTGCATGACAGTCAAGAACAGTCAAAAACAATAGTTGCATAATTATAACTTGCCCTACTCATCAGAAACTTAAAAAATCACATCAAATTTGTGGGAGATGGTAAAGTCCTGGATTTTTCAAAAAGGAAATAGGATATTTCTTGGATTGGATTATAAGAAGGTTACCTGCTGGATAGGAGAAGCATTTTGGTTAACTTGAATTTAATTTATTCCAACTTTTATTGTAAGTTTCACCAAAAATAAAAGTCAGACATCTTATTCACTATAGCATTTGCCATAAAAATGTTTCTGTGGACTTCACCATGAGAAATTCCCTTTAAAATTTTGCTTTTCTTGAGAAATTTGTGTGTTAATTAGCTGGTACTGATTCATGCTGCCTCTGTCTCTGAGATGTTTCTAGAACTCAGAGTGGCCAGTATGATTTTACCTCATTATTTAACAATTAACTTCTATGTAGCCTGGAAAAAGCCAAAACCCTACCAATGTGTTTAAACATTCATGACTCTGGCATGCCCTGTCTAAATGGAGACTAAAACCCAATATCTGCATGGTTTACACAGCAACTGGGCATATAGGTCTTGGATTGATATAATCTGATTCCTTTATTTCAGCAAAGGTGTATGTTTTACCAAAGCAGTTGTATAAAATGAGAAGTGGAAGAGATTTTCTTGAAGATAAAGTTCAGTGTTTCCAGACAAATATCAGTAAACAAAACCTCTTTGTTTCATTCCCTTAAGAACACAGGAATCAAAGAATCCTTGATTAATGTAGATAGTGTCTGTTTGGTTAAGGCATAACAAAATCTTCCATCAGACAAATGATGTCTGGAGCAGGCTTCCCACCAGATTTATCATTTATACTCAGGGGAAATGACCAATTCTTATAATATGCCCCTTTCAGCATGGATCTATATCCAGTGTTTCACTTAGAGACCCCACAGCTGCTGCCCAACACAGTTGTTTTCTACTGCAGCTGGGGCCAGATGAGGCCAAATGTTATATATTCTAATTAGTCAGGTAAGTTAGCTAGTATTTAATGTGTTAAAGATATATTTGCAAAGTGAAAAACCAACAACTATGAGTGCCACGAGACCAAGATGCCTTTGCTATGAGGACAAATCTGTACACTACAATGACTCTGCAGACAGGAGCCTGAGATGCATAATTTGGATCTATATCCATTAAATACTCCTCTACTCTGTCCCATAATGTAATTAACATTGCAGGTCTCAAGGCTCCTTTTAAGAGAATTAGAAGCCATGAGTCATTTGGGCTTCATCGGAACAAGCTTTCCTAATGCAAAATGACTTAATCGCAGAGATTGCTACCTGGCAGCATTCCGAGATATCAGGACCTGAAAGTCAGCACTTAATCTAATTTAGGGCCTCTTAAAATATTTTTCCAACTTGGATAAACATTGCTCTGGTGAAAAAGATTGAGAATTATTTTAGGAACCAACCATGGCCTGAACTGTCTTAGCTGTGATATTATTCCTTTTAAGTAATTGCATTTAATTTCGAAACCTATGCAAAAACAAACTAATGAAGAAAGCTGACTATGCTAACTAAAGTCAGACTAAATGTGTAGAGCAAAGATAATATAAAAATAGAAATATTTAAATAGAATGTACATTGTTCTACTTTCCTGTTCTTAATGTCAGGACTCATTCATCTATGTAAGGGCATTTTTATTGTGATTTTAGTAACACTGAAAATAAAATCTTAACAAGTATCCTTATAGTGTTTAAAGGGATTGTGAAAGTTAGCCCCTCAAAGTGGTAGCCTATCAGATTGAAGAGTTGGTGTAGATGGACCAATACTTAATGGTATTTAATACTTAAAATGTCTTTAGTGTGATGTTGCACTTATTGTGTTGTTTTGAGTCATAATACTCCATTTATTTATTTATTTATTTATTTATTTATTTATTTATTCTGAAACTGGAACAGTTTTATTGGTTGATTGCTTTAGTCACTTTGTTTCTATGTTTTTATTTTTTTAAGTTCATAATTTTATTTTTTTATTTTTTATTTTTTAATATGAAATTTATTGTCAATTGGTTTCCATACAACACCCAGGGCTCATCCCAACAGGTGCCTTCCTCAATACCCATCACCCACCCTCCCCTCCCTCCCACCCCCCATCAACCCTCAGTTTATTCTCAATTTTAAGAGTCTCTTATGGTTTGGCTCCCTCCCTCTCTTTTTTTTTTTCCTTCCCTTCCCCCATGGTCTTCTATTAAGTTTCTCAGCGTCCACATAAGAGTGAAAACATATGGTATCTGCCTTTCTCTGTATGACTTATTTCACTTAGCATAACACTCTCCAATTCCATCCATGTTGCTACAAAAGGCCATATTTCATTCATTCTCATTGCCTTAATTGCCTGGTTGACCCATTCATTCTTTAGTAGGGCATTCTTTAACCTCCATGCTTTTGGAGGGTTTCCAGACTTTTTCCTGTGGTTTATTTCAAGCTTCATAGCATTGTGGTCTGAAAGTGTGCATGGTATGATCTCAATTCTTTTACACTTATTAAGGGCTGTTTTGTGACCCAGTATGTGATCGATCTTGGAGAATGTTGCATGTGCACTTGAGAAGAAAGTATATTCTATTGCTTTGATAGAACTCTTAGATGCAGAGTTCTAAATATATCTGTCAAGTCCATCTGATCCAATGTATCATTCAGGGCCTTGGTTTCTTTATTGATTCTCTGTCTAGATGATCTATCCATTGTTGTAAGTGGAGTATTAAAGTCCCCTGCAATTACCACATTCTTATCAATAAGGTTGCTTATGTTTGTGATTAATTGTTTTATATATTTGGGGGCTCCCATATTCAGCACATAGACATTTATAATTGTTACCTCTTCCTGATGGATAGTCCTTGTAATTATTATATAATGCTCTTATTCATCTCTTGTTACAGCCTTTAATTTAAAATCTAGTTTGTTTGATATAAGTATGGCTACTCCAGCTTTCTTTTGACTTCCAGTAGCATGATAGATAGTTCTCCCTCCCCTCACTTTCAATCTGAAGGTGTCCTCAGATCTAAAATGACTCTCTTGTAGACAGCTAATAGATGGGTCTTGTTTTTTTTATCCATTCTGATACCCTATGTCTTTTGGTTGGAGCATTTAGTCCATTCACATTCAGTGTTATTATTGAAAGATATGGGTTTAGAGTCATTGTGATGTCTGTGGGTTTCATGCTTGTAGTGATGTCTCTGGTACTTTGTGGTCCTTGCAACATTTCACTCACAGAATCCCCCCTTAGGATTGCTTGTAGGGCTGGTTTAGTCATGATGAATTCCTTCAATTTTTGTTTGGGAAGACTTTTATCTCTCCTTCTATTCTGAATGACAGACTTGCTGGATAAAGGATTCTCGGCTGCACATTTTTCCTGTTCATCACATTGAAGATTTCCTGCCATTCCTTTCTGTCCTGCCAAGTTTCAGTATATAGGTCTGCCACTAGTCTTATGGGTCTCCCTTTGTAGGTTAGAACCTGTTTATCCCTAGCTGCTTTCAGAATTTTCTCTTTATCCTTGTATTTTGCCAGTTTCACTATGATATTCGTGCAGAAGATCGATTCAAGTTACATATGAAGGGAGTTCTCTGTGCCTGTTGGATTTCAATGCCTTTTTCCTTTCCCAGATCAGGGAAGTTCCCAGCTATGATTTGTTCAAGTACACCTTCAACCCCTTTCTTTCTCTCTTGCTCTTCTGGAATTCCTATTATATGGATATTGTTCCATTTGATTGCATCACTTAGTTCTCTAATTCTGCCCTCATACTCCTGAATTTTTTTATCTCTCTTTTCCTCAGCTTCCTCTTTTTCCATGATTTTATCTTCTAATTCACGTATTCTCTCCTCTGCCTCTTCAATCCGTGCTGTGGTCACCTCCATTTTATTTCGCACCTCATTTATAGCATTTTTTATCTCCTCATGACTACTTCTTAGTCCCTTGATCTCTATAGCAATAGATTCTCTGCTGTCGTCTATACTTTTTTCACGCCCAGTGATTAATTTTATGACTATTATTCTAAATTCCTCTTCTGTTATATTACTTAAATCGTTTTTGATCAATTCGTTAGCTGTCACTACTTTCTGGAGTTTTTTTGAGGAGAATTCTTCTGTTTTGTCATTTTGGGTATTCCCTGGGGGTAGCTCCAAACTGCAGGAGCTTCCCCTGTACTGTCCAGAGTAACTTGTGTTGGTGGGCGGGGCCGCAGTCAGTCCTGATGTCTGCCTCCATCTCACCGCTGGGGCCACAGTCAGACTGATATGTACCTTATCTTCCCTCTTCTAGGGGCAGGACTCACTGTGGAGTGGTGTGGCCCCTGTCTGGGCTATTTGCACACTGTCAGGCTTGTGGTGCTGCTTCAATGGGATCTGGTGTATTAGAGGTGGTGGATCTGCAAGGTGCACAGGGGTGGGAGGGGCAGGCTTAGCTTGCTTTGCCATTGGTGGCTCCCTGTGGGGAGGGGCCCTGCAGCACTGGGTGGGAGGCAGACCTGTCAGAGGGATGGATCCACAGAAGCACAGTGTTGGGTGTTTGCACGGTGCAAGCAAGCTCAGTCACTGGAACTGGTTCCTTTTGGAATTTCGGCTGGGGGATGGGAGATGGAGATGGCACTTGCCAGTGCCTTTGTTCCCCTGAGGAGGTGAGCTCTGTCTCCCAGGGCTCAACAATTCTCCCTCCCTGTGTTCTCTTGCCCTCCCCGCTCTGCTAGAGCAGAGCTGTTGACTTTTAACATTCCAGATGTTAAGTCCCACTGGCTGTTGGAACTCATGCAGTCCGGCCCCTCCGCTTTTGCAAACCAGAATCAGGGGCTCTGCCTTACCGGGTGGGCTGCCCCTCCACTGTCCCAGCTCCCTCCCGCCAGTCCCTGTAGTGCGCACCACCTCTCAGCCCTTCCTACCCTCTTCCTTGGGCCTCTTGCCTACGCTTGGTTCTGGAGAGTCTGTTCTGCTAGTCTTCTGGAAGTTTTCTGGGTTATTTAGGCAGATGTGGGTGGAATCAAAGCAATTAGCGGGACGTGGTGAGCCCAGGGTCCTCCTACCACTCCATCTTTTCTCAATTCATCTCATTCTTTCTCATTGCCATGTAGTATTCCATTGTGTATATAAAACACAATTTCTTTATCCATTCATCAGTTGATGGACATTTAGGCTCTTTCCATAATTTGGCTCTTGTTGAAAGTGCTGCTATAAACATTGGGGTACAAGTGCCCCTATGCATCAGCACTCCTGTGTTCCTTGGGTTAATTCCTAGCTGTGCTATTGCTGGGTCATAAGGTAGATCTATTTCTAATTTTTTCCAGGAACCTCCACACTGTTTTGCAGAGTGGCTGCACCAATTTGCATTCCCACCAATAGTGCAAGAGGGTTCCTGTTTCTCCACATCCTCTCCAGCGCCTATAACCTCCTGATTTGTCCATTTTAGCCACTCTGACTTGCACGAGGTGGTATCTCAGTGTGGTTTTGATTTGTATTTCCCTGTTGAGGAGTGACGTTAAGTATCTTTTCATGTGCCTGTTGGCCATCTGCATGTCTTCTTTAGAGAAGTGTCTATTCATGTTTTCTGCCCATTTCTTCACTGGATTATTTGTTTTTTGGGTGTGGAGTTTGGTGAGCTCTTTATAGATTTTGGATACTAGCCCTTTGTCCAATATGTCATTTGCAAAGATCTTTTCCCATTCCATCAGTTGCCTTTCAGTTTTGCTGATTGTTTCCTTTGCAGTGCAGAAGCTTTTTATCTTCATGAAGTCCCAATAGTTCATTTTTGCTTTTAATTCTCTTGCCTTTGGAGATGTGTCAAGTAAGAAATCACTGTGGCGGAGATAGAGGGAAGATGGCAGCGTAGGAGGACGCTGGGCTCACCGCGCGTCCTGCTGATCAATTAAATTCCACCTACACCTGCCTAAATAACCCAGAAAACCGCCAGAGGATTAGCAGAACGGAGTTGCCGGAGCCAAGAGCAGACGAGAGGCCCAGAGAAGAGGGTAGGAAGGGCGGCAAGGCGGTGCATGCTCCACGGACTGGCGGGAGGGAGCCGGGGCGGAGGGGTGGCTCGCCGGCCAAGCAGAGCTCCCGAGTCTGGCTGGCAAAAGCGGAGGGGCCTGACGGACTGTGTTCCGACAGCAAGCGCGACTTAGCGTCTGGGAGGTCATAAGTTAACAGCTCTGCTCGGAAAGCGGGAAGGCTGGAGGACAAAGGGAGGGAGAGCTGCTGAGCCCCCCGGACGACAGAGCTCAGCTTGGTGGGGAACAAAGGCGCTCGCCAGCGCCATCTCCCCCGCCCATCCCCCAGCCAAAATCCCAAAGGGAACCAGTTCCTGCCAGGGAACTTGCTCACTCCTCGCAAACACCCAACTCTGTGCTTCTGCGGAGCCAAACCTCCGGCAGTGGATCTGACTCCCTCCCGCTGCCACAGGGCCCCTCCTGAAGTGGATCACCTAAGGAGAAGCGAGCTAAGCCTGCCCCTCCTGCCCCTGTGCACCTTGCCTACCCACCCCAGCTAATACGCCAGATCCCCAGCATCACGAGCCTGGCAGTGTGCAAGAAGCCCAGACGGGCCACGCCACCCCACAGTGAATCCCGCCCCTAGGAGAGGGGAAGAGAAGGCACACACCAGTTTGACTGTGGCCCCAGCGGTGGGCTGGGGGCAGACATCAGGTCGGACTGCGGCCCCACCCACCAACTCCAATTATACACCACAGCACAGGGGAAGTGCCCTGCAGGTCCTCACCATGCCAGGGACTATCCAAAATGACCAAGCGGAAGAATTCCCCTCAGAAGAATCTCCAGGAAATAACAACAGCTAATGAGCTGATCAAAAAGGATTTAAATAATATAACAGAAAGTGAATTTAGAATAATAGTCATAAAATTAATCGCCGGGCTTGAAAACAGTATACAGGACAGCAGAGAATCCCTTGCTACAGAGATCAAGGGACTAAGGAACAGTCATGAGGAGCTGAAAAACGCTTTAAATGAAATGCAAAACAAAATGGAAACCACCACAGCTCAGATTGAAGAGGCAGAGGAGAGAATAGGTGAACTAGAAGATAAAGTTATGGAAAAAGAGGAAGCTGAGAGAAAGAGAGATAAAAAAATCCAGGAGTATGAGGGGAAAATTAGAGAACTAAGTGATACACTAAAAAGAAATAATATACGCATAATTGGTATCCCAGAGGAGGAAGAGAGAGGGAAAGGTGCTGAAGGGGTACTTGAAGAAATTATAGCTGAGAACTTCCCTGAACTGGGGAAGGAAAAAGGCATTGAAATCCAAGAGGCACAGAGAACTCCCTTCAGACGGAACTTGAATCGATCTTCTGCACGACGTATCATAGTGAAACTGGCAAAATACAAGGATAAAGAGAAAATTCTGAAAGCAGCAAGGGGTAAACGTGCCCTCACATATAAAGGGAGACCAATAAGACTCGTGACTGATCTCTCTTTTGAAACTTGGCAGGCCAGAAAGGATTGGCACGAGATTTTCAGTGTGCTAGACAGAAAAAATATGCAGCCGAGAATCCTTTATCCAGCAAGTGTCATTTAGAATAGAAGGAGAGATAAAGGTCTTCCCAAACAAACAAAAACTGAAGGAATTTGTCACCACTAAACCAGCCCTACAAGAGATCCTAAGGGGGACCCTGTGAGACAAAATACCAGAGACATCACTACAAGCATAAAACATACAGATATCACAATGACTCTAAACCCGTATCTTTCTATAATAACACTGAATGTAAATGGATTAAATGCGCCAACCAAAAGACATAGGGTATCAGAATGGATAAAAAAACAAGACCCATCTATTTGCTGTCTACAAGAGACTCATTTTAGACCTGAGGACACCTTTAGATTGAGAGTGAGGGGATGGAGAACTATTTATCATGCTACTGGAAGCCAAAAGAAAGCTGGAGTAGCCATACTTATATCAGACAAACTAGACTTTAAATTAAAGGCTGTAACAAGAGATGAAGAAGGACATTATATAATAGTTACAGGGTCTATCCATCAGGAAGAGCTAACAATTATAAATGTCTATGTGCCGAATACCGGAGCCCCCAAATATATAAAACAACTACTCATAAACATAAGCAACCTTATTGATAAGAATGTGGTAATTGCAGGGGACTTTAACACCCCACTTACAGAAATGGATAGATCATCTAGACACATGATCAATAAAGAAACAAGGGCCCTGAATGAGACATTGGATCAGATGGACTTGACAGATATATTTAGACTCTGCATCCCAAAGCAACAGAATATACTTTCTTCTCGAGTGCACATGGAACATTCTCCAAGATAGATCATATACTGGGTCACAAAACAGCCCTCCATAAGTTTACCAGAATTGAAATTATACCATGCATACTTTCAGACCACAATGCTATGAAGCTTGAAATCAACCACAGAAAAAAGTCTGGAAAACCTCCAAAAGCATGGAGGTTAAAGAACCCTACTAACGAATGAGTGGGTCAACCAGGCAATTAGAGAAGAAATTAAAAAATATATGGAAACAAACGAAAATGAAAATACAACAATCCACACGCTTTGGGATGCAGCGAAGGCAGTCTTGAGAGGAAAATACATTGCAATCCAGGCCTATCTCCAGAAACAAGAAAAATCCCAAATACAAAATCTAACAACACACCTAAAGGAAATAGAAGCAGAACAGCAAAGGCAGCCTAAACCCAGCAGAAGAAGAGAAATAATAAAGATCAGAGCAGAAATAAACAATATAGAGTCTAAAAAAACTGTAGAGCAGATCAACGAAACCAAGAGTTGGTTTTTTGAAAAAATAAACAAAATTGACAAACCTCTAGCCAGGCTTCTCAAAAAGAAAAGGGAGATGACCCAAATAGATAAAATCATGCATGAAAATGGAATTATTACAACCAATCCCTCAGAGATACAAACAATTATCAGGGAATACTATGAAAAATTATATGCCAACCAATTGGACAACCTGGAAGAAATGGACAAATTCCTGAACACCCACACTCTTCCAAAACTCAATCAGGAGGAAATAGAAAGCTTGAACAGACCCATAACCAGCGAAGAAATTGAATCGGTTATCAAAAATCTCCCAACAAATAAGAGTCCAGGACCAGATGGCTTCCCAGGGGAGTTCTACCAGATGTTTAAAGCAGAGATAATACCTATCCTTCTCAAGCTATTCCAAGAAATAGAAAGGGAAGGAAAACTTCCAGGCTCATTCTATGAAGCCAGTATTACTTTGATTCCTAAACCAGACACAGACCCAGTAAAAAAAGAGAACTATCGGCCAATATCCCTGATGAATATGGATGCAAAAATCCTCAATAAGATACTAGCAAATCGAATTCAACGGCATATAAAAAGAATTATTCACCATGATCAAGTGGGATTCATCCCTGGGATGCAGGGCTGGTTCAACATTCGCAAATCAATCAATGTGATACATCACGTTAACAAAAAAAAAGAGAAGAACCATATGATCCTGTCAATCGATGCAGAAAAGGCCTTTGACAAAATCCAGCACCCTTTCTTAATAAAAACCCTTGAGAAAGTCGGGATAGAAGGAACATACTTAAAGATCATAAAAGCCATTTATGAAAAGCCCACAGCTAACATCATCCTCAACGGGGAAAAACTGAGCCTTTTCCCTGAGATCAGGAACACGACAGGGATGCCCACTCTCACCGCTGTTGTTTAACATAGTGCTGGAAGTTCTAGCATCAGCAATCAGACAACAAAAGGAAATCAAAGGCATCAAAATTGGCAAAGATGAAGTCAAGCTTTCGCTTTTTGCAGATGACATGATATTATACATGGAAAATCCGATAGACTCCACCAAAAGTCTGCTAGAATTGATACATGAATTCAGCAAAGTCGCAGGATACAAAATCAATGTACAGAAATCCGTTGCATTCTTATACACTAACAATGAAGCAACAGAAAGACAAATAAAGAAACTGATCCCATTCACAATTGCACCAAGAAGCATAAAATACCTAGGAATAAATCTAACCAAAGATGTAAAGGATCTGTATGCTGAAAACTATAGAAAGCTTACGAGGAAATTGAAGAAGATATAAAGAAATGGAAAGACATTCCCTGCTCATGGATTGGAAAAATAAATATTGTCAAAATGTCAATACTACCCAAAGCTATCTACACATTCAATGCAATCCCAATCAAAATTGCACCAGCATTCTTCTCGAAACTAGAACAAGCAATCCTAAAATTCATATGGAACCACAAAAGGCCCCGAATAGCCAAAGGAATTTTGAAGAAGAAGACCAAAGCAGGAGGCATCACAATCCCAGACTTTAGCCTCTACTACAAAGCTGTCATTATCAAGACAGCATGGTATTGGCACAAAAACAGACACATAGACCAATGGAATAGAATAGAAACCCCAGAACTAGACCCACAAACGTATGGTCAACTCATCTTTGACAAAGCAGGAAAGAACATCCAATGGAAAAAAGACAGCCTCTTTAACAAATGGTGCTGGGAGAACTGGACAGCAACATGCAGAAGGTTGAGACTAGACCACTTTCTCACACCGTTCACAAAAATAAACTCAAAATGGATAAAGGACCTGAATGTGAGACAGGAAACCATCAAAACCCTCGAGGAGAAAGCAGGAAAAGACCTCTCTGACCTCAGCCGTAGCAATCTCTTACTCGACACATCCCCAAAGGCAAGGGAATTAAAAGCAAAAGTGAATTACTGGGACCTTATGAAGATAAAAAGCTTCTTCACAGCAACGGAAACAACCAACAAAACTAAAAGGCAACCAACGGAATGGGAAAAGATATTTGCAAATGACATATCGGACAAAGGGCTAGTATCCAGAATCTATAAAGAGCTCACCAAACTCCACACCTGAAAAACAAATAACCCAGTGAAGAAATGGGCAGAAAACATGAATAGACACTTCTCTAAGGAAGACATCCGGATGGCCAACAGGCACATGAAAAGATGTTCAGCGTCGCTCCTTATCAGGGAAATACAAATCAAAACCACACTCAGGTATCACCTCACGCCAGTCAGAGTGGCCAAAATGAACAAATCAGGAGACTATAGATGCTGGCGAGGATGTGGAGAAACGGGAACCCTCTTGCACTGTTGGTGGGAATGCAAATTGGTGCAGCCGCTCTGGAAAGCAGTGTGGAGGTTCCTCAGAAAATTAAAAATAGACCTACCCTATGACCCAGCAATAGCACTGCTAGGAACTTATCCAAGGGATACAGGAGTACTGATGCATAGGGGCACTTGTACCCCAATGTTCATAGCAGCACTCTCAACAATAGCCAAATTATGGAAAGAGCCTAAATGTCCATCAACTGATGAATGGATAAAGAAATTGTGGTTTATATACACAATGGAATACTACGTGGCAATGCGAAAAAATGAAATATGGCCTTTTGTAGCAACGTGGATGGAACTGGAGAGTGTGATGCTAAGTGAAATAAGCCATACGGAGAAAGACAGATACCATATGGTTTCACTCTTATGTGGATCCTGAGAAACGTAACAGGAACCCATGGGGGAGGGGGAGGAAAAAAGAAAAAAAAAAAAAGAGGTTAGAGTGGGAGAGAGCCAAAGCATAAGAGACTGTTAAAAACTGAGAACAAACTGAGGGTTGATGGGGGGTGGGAGGGAGAAGAGGGTGGGTGATGGGTATTGAGGAGGGCACCTTTTGGGATGAGCACTGGGTGTTTTATGGAAACCAATTTGGACAATAAATTTCATATAATATAAAAAAAATAAATAAATAAAATAAAATTAAAAAAAAAAAAAAAAGAAATCACTGTGGCTGAGGTCAGAGAGGTTTTTCCTGCTTTCTCCTTTAGGGTTTTGATTGTTTCCTGTATCACATTCAGGTCCTTTATCCATTTTGAGTTTATTTTTGTGAATGGCCTAAGAAAGTGGTCTAGTTTCATTCTTCTGCATGTTGCTGTCCAGTTCTCCAGCACCATTTGTTAAAGAGACTGTCTTTTTTCCATTGGGTATTCTTTCCTGCTTTGTCAAAGATTACTTGGCATGATAGACTCCACCAAAAGTCTGCTAGAACTGATACATGAATTCAGCAAAGTTGCAGGATACAAAATCAATGTACAGAAATCAGTTGCATTCTTACACACTAAGAATGAAGCAACAGAAAGACAAATAAACTGATCCCATTCACAATTGCACCAAGAATCATAAAATACCTAGGAATAACCCTAACCAAAGATGTAAAAGATCTGTATGCTAAAAACTATAGAAAGGTTATGAAAGAAATTGAAGAAGATATAAAGAAATGGAAAAACATTCCATGCTCATGGATTGGAAGAATAAATATTGTTAAAATGTCAATACTACCCAAAGCTATCTACACATTCAATGCAATCCCAATCAAAATTGCACCAGCATTCTTATCAAAGCTAGAGCAAGAAATGCTAAAATTTGTATGGAACCACCAAAGACCCTGAATAGTCAAAGTAATATTGAAGGAGAAGATCAAAGCAGGAGGCATCACAATCCCAGACTTTAGCCTCTACTACAAAGCTGTAATCATCAAGACAGCATGGTATTGGCTCAAAACAGACACATAGACCAATTGAATAGAATAGAGACTCCAGAATTGGGCCCACAAAAGTATAACACCCATTTTTAACTTATCCTCAAGTTGAAGAAACATAATGTGAAATCAGTATGGCTCATGATTAGTTTTGGCAGAATAGGACGTGGGAAAATTTACAAAACAACTGAGCAAGGATGAAAATGAACAAAATGAAAAAACTTCCAAGTTTCATTAAGAAATAGCAATGAGAGTTTGGATATCTGGGTCTAATAACATTCACCAAGATTCTTAGTAGAGCCTGCAAATGAATATCTTTGCCCATGAAATTATGTTATCAATTTGAGTAGGATTTCATAGCTCCACAGCCATTTACTGAAGACCCACTATGTGCAAATTCCCCATCCATTCCCCTCAAGCAGACCCCTCCCCTGGGTTCTACAACATCAGCTCTGACTCCCCCAGATTCTCACTGGGAAACCTTTCTCACCTGCCTGTGGAAACCACAGTAAGAGCTTGGGTTGAAAGTGCTGTATGGCATAGCAAACTCCTTCTAGGCATTCATAAGGGAGAGGGGCAATAATGTCTATCTCCAGATGTCTTATCTGTTGCTCCAGTTAATTTTTTTTTGAGAAAACAACAATGGAGTTCACATGCCAAACCAAAGAAGTTATTTCCACTGGCTTTGGGCAATAGCCTCACAGATCTGACCTGATACCAGATAAATATTGTAAGATTAAAGCTTTTAAAAAATGTGATGGATATTTTTGTTTTGGAGAGTTTTATCTCTAACTGTGTCTGGTCTGTCCAACTTTTTACTTTTTTAGTTTTTTACTGGTTTAATCCTTAGGTTGAACACAAAAATGTCTTTCCTCCCTTTCTGTTTATAGGAGTTATTAACTGGGACAAAGTTTTTATTATAGGAAATGGAACTATCCAAATTGAAAATTTCATGACAATAATTCACATTAAAATGGGAACATTAGACTAGCTAGCTACAGGACACTGGAATGTTGCTGAACTCCAGTTGATGGTACAATCATTTGAAACTATGAGTGTGATTAATTTTTAGATGATTTGTTTGGCTACCATAATATAGACACATACATAACCACCAATTTTCAGCTGGATGGGAACTTAGAAACTTAATGAAAACATCCCATCTCAAGAGGCCCAAGGAATTAAGTGACTTGCCAAGGCCACATCGTTATTTAGTATCAGTTCCAAGATCAAAACCCCAAACTTCTTTTCACTGTCCATTGTTCTTTGTTTGACATCCATTTTCTTTTGCCTTAACAGATAAAAATATGTGACCAGTAGCTATGCTTGGAATTAAAATCAACCAGAATCTATTGAAAAGAAACTGGGTAGAGTGGTGAGTTTCAGAAGCTCCTGTGGCACTTCTAAAAACATGGTTGGCCCCCAGGAGTCAATCTTAAAGTTCTGGCCCAACTTGGCTGATTCTATTCTATAACCACTATTTTTAAACAGTTTAGTGTGAGGTTAAGATTGAGAATCAGTGGGCCACAGCATGCAAAGTTCCTATTGTCCCATTAGTGTTCCCAGTAATTACAAATTTGAGCATTTGTATATGGAATATATGTACACATTTCCTTACATAAAGCAAGTTATGACTAAAGAGGTCATAGAGAGAATTCAATTATTTTGAAAGGAAATAATACTGCCCTCAAAAGGTATTTTTTAAAACAAGTTAATGTGATTTGTTAGATACTGAACTTTCTCACACTACTGATCTGTTGCCTGAACATATGCTTCATTATAAGGATCCCTGAATGTAGTGAAGTAAGGGTTAAATGATTTTTAAGAAGAATTTTTAAGGAAAAATGAAGAAGAATTTTTAGGGAAATGGCAGATGGCAGTTTTGTAAATATCCTTTCACCCACTCTGGACAACTGTCCATGGTGCTGAAAACACTTGGTGCATAGTCTCTTCTTACACTTTCTTCCTTTACCTCCTTTCCCTTCAAAGCAATATCCTGGAACAGTTAGAGTAGACACTGAAGCTGGGATAAATAACAAAATTAATTCCTGAACCCAGATCAGAAGGCACTTGGTTTATATCCAGGAAATATTTAGGAAGGCTTTTCTGATTTCTTGTCTGGAACAAGAATGGTTGGTGCTGTTATTTGTACAAAAGGAAAGGGAGTTAGGATGTGTAAGTCTGTCTTCATGTGTGGTGTTGATTTCAATTTCAGTAGACAAAGGCCTTGATAGGTTCCATGAGCCAGAGAAAAAGTCCTGGTCATGTTTACAAACAGCCAGTATGTGATTGAGAGCTGTGAATTTCTTTGCAGAATATTTGAAGAACCATTGGGGTTTTATGATGGGAACAGTGGCATTCCTAAGTAGCTCACAATTCTTCATTCACAGTAACAGATCCATGTCATAGGTGCCTTTCTCACACTCCCCATTGCTTTCCTCTCTCTTTTATCCCTCATCTACCAACCCCCATCCCATCTTCCCACCACCACTATTTGGGCCTCTCTACTTGAGTATGATTTAAAGAGCTTTCAACATTATATCCTCCTTTGGTGGTTAAGATTTTCTTCACAATCATGTGAATTCTAATTCAGGGCCAGATCGTGACATTGTGGCCTCTACCCTACATCAGAGCCAGACAAATGTAGAAGGCAGACTGCCAATCTCTACTTTGATGTGTGCTCAGTGAGACTATGTCATTAGGAAATTATAACATAACTGTAGGTGTGAACTCATTAAGGTAAAGTGAGGGCATATTCTCCTTTTGGGAATCATTGTAACAGTCCAAACCTCAAAAAGATTTCAAATAAAATATGATTTTCTACCTGGTAGAGAATAACAAAATTTGATTGGCCACCCGTTGCCCATGGCCTCTGAGGCTATGAGGTGTCTGCTTCAGCTCCTGTAACAGATGCTTTTCTGAACAATTTGAAGCAGTCTAGTTACTGCTCTTTCTTCTGCAAAAATAATTGTCAGTGGAGATTCAGGATATGAAATGGCTATAAGATTATACCCAAAGGAAATCTTGTGACTTCAAGACCAGCATGAAACAGCAATTGCTACAAATGGTGTCTTAAGGAGTTGTGAATTTGTTTTCTAGTAAATGTTCTTGATTCAGGAGATTTTGAGACAGGAAACAGTCTAGTTTGTGGTAACAGAGATTTGTTTGAAAATACAATAATGTTCTGAATGTTTAGTCAGCAATTAGTTAATTTTAATGCATCATTTCTTCTGATAGATGTTATTGGTCTCTGAGGGCAAAGAAACTGATGAAAATAATAAAGTCAGGAACGATTTTTATGTGAATGTTTTAATAAAGTAGTTTAAGGCTGGAAGGATGGAACCAAATGTGCCTGCCCTTCCTAGGCAGAGCGCAGAGAGTGGTAATGACTTGGTCGAGGTCATTTGCATGTGGGCCCACCCACACTGTATTTAGAATAACAGTGGTGATCAAGTAACATGTCTACTCACTTTCCTATTCATTTCAGCATGTATTTAATCAAGCACTGGCTTGTTTCTAGCACAGATTAAGCCATCTTCAACAGAGGGAAAAGGTTCTTCTGTGTTTTCTTTGAGGTAAGGATATTATAAAATGAACAGATACAAATAACTGGAAACAAACCCCAAAGCACCAAATGGGAGTGAATGGGTTGAATATGGTACATTAATACAATTCAAAGTAAAGAAAAATGAGTATACTTGATCTTACTATATTAAGTATTTAATGTATTAATAATCCCAAGAAAACTGGTGCCTAGCAAAGATGGTATAAATAGGAATTTATAACCACCAGCCTGTCATGGAATAAGATGAGGGACAGTGACAGTATAACAAATGACTCAGACCTCTTGTATTTCACATTTGGTATAGGTATTGGCTATTACCTTTTTTACTCTCCTTCTCCTCCCTTCCCATTTAGCATTCAATACTTATTAGTTTGATCTGAGTTAAACTAAAGTATGTGGTATTTCTCATGTGTACAGGGATGAAACAATTACTTTAGATAAGAAAACTTTCTTCTCTTTGGTGTTTATTACTGGAAATTAAGCTAATATTGCTCTAATGTCTTCCTTTTATTTGGGAATTGTGTATCCAACCGAGAAGTAGTAATTACTCGATTTCAGTATAACCTAATGGTGTGCTTGAGCATGACACAAGATACGTAAAATTTAATGTGCACATCAGAGACCCAGAAAGTAAACACTGAACATCCATAAATCCTGCCTTGCTCATTAAAAAAAAGTAAAACTAGCAGCAATATTTACTTATAATCTATTATACTGCTTATTTATTGATTGATTGATTGATTTAAAAGTTTATTTATTTTTCAGGGGGCAGAGAGAGAGGGAGAGAGAGAATCCCAAGAATCCCAAGCAGACTCCACACTGTCAGTGCAGAGCCTGATGCCGGACTCAAACCCATGATCATGACCTGGTATTTGTCTTTCTCTGACTGACCTATTTTGCTTAGCAAAATACATTCTAGTTCGATCTACAGTGTTGCAAATGGCAAGATTTCATTCTTTTTGATCACTGAGTAATATTCCATTGTGTATATATACTCATCTTCTTTATCCATTTATCAGTTGGTGGGCATTTGGGCTCTTTCCATACCTTGGCTTCTGTTGATAGCACTGCTATAAACATTGGGGTGCATGTCCTCTTTCAAATCAGCAGTTTTTTAATCCTTTGGATTAGTAGTGCAATTGCTGGGTCATAGGATAACACTATTTTTAATTTTTTGAGGAACCTCCATAGAGTACTCCACAGTGGCTACATCAGTTTGAGTTCCCACCAACAGTGCAAAAGGGTTCCCCTTTCTCTGCATCCTCATGAACATCTGTTGTTTCCTGAGTTGTTAATTTTAGCCATTCTGACAGGTGTGAGGTGGTATCTCATTGTAGTTTTGATTTGTACTTCCCTGATAATGAGTGATCTTTTCATGTGTCTGTTAGCCATCTGGATGTCTTCTTTGGAAAAGTGTCTGTTCATGTCTTTTGCCAATTTCTTCACTGGATTATAAGCTTTCCGGGTGTTGAGTTTGATAACTTCTGTATAGATCTTGAATACTAACTCTTTATCTGGTATGTCATTTGCAAATATCTTCTCCTATTCTGTTGGTTGCCTTTTAGTTTTGTTGATTGTTTCCTTTGCTGTGCAAAAGTTTTTCTTTTCTTTTCTTGATGAAGTCCCAATAGTTCATTTTTTCTTTTGTTTCCCTTGCCATTGGGGCATGTCTAGTAAGAATTTGATGGATCTTGCTGGTTTTTATGTTGAAATATAATAATTTGAGTAAGAGTGCTTCTACATTTGGTGGGGGATACTCTTACTACTTTTGGAATATGTGTTACCTCATAACGTTCCCTTAGTAACAAGTCCTAACACCCTGGGAGTTAAAAATGATGTAAAATAATTTATTCTATTATTTTTACCCTTAGATTGCTTTACTGTTTGTAAATTCCTGTCCTAGACTGTTGGAATGGAGATGGGATTTTTAAGCCTCAAGTAGTGTATTTTTTCCCCCAAACATAGTCCTATGCTTTTGGTGAACAAACCATTCTTCTAACAATGAAAAGCAGAAGTATCTTGCATTGTAATCTTTTGCCATTGGTTCCCTCTTTTTTTCCCTGCTTCATTAGTTTCTATAATTTTATCTTCTATATCACTGATTTGCTGCTCTTCTTTGTCCATCCTAGCAATCACGGCATCCATTCAAGATTACATCTCAGTCATAACATTTTTAATTTTGGCCTCACTAGATTTTAGTTCTTTTACCTATGAAAAAAGGGATTCTCTAGTGTCTTCTATGCTCTTTTCAACCTTAGCTAGTATTCTTATATTAGTGGTTTTAAATTTGGGGCACCTGGGTGGTTCAGTCGGTTGAGTGTCTGACTTCTGCTTGGGTCATGATCTCGCGGTCTGTGAGTTCGAGCCCCGCATCCAGCTCTGTGCTGACAGCCCAGAGCCTGGAGCCTGCTTTGGATTCTGTGTCTCTCTCTCTCTGCCCCTCCCCCGCTCATGCTCTGTCTCTCTCTCTCTCTCTGTCAAAAATAAATAAACATTAAGAAAATTTTTAAAAAAGTGGTTTTAAATTCTAGTTCAGACATCTTACTTATGTCTGTGTTGATTAAACCTCTAGCCATCATTTCTATCTGTTCTTTCTTTTGGGATGAATTCCTCCATCTTGTCATTTTGGAGAAAGAAAAATAATTAATAAAATAAAAATTGAAAAATTAAAAACAAGGGGAGTCTGGGTGGATCAGTCAGTTAAGCATCCAACTTTGGCTCAGGTCATGATCTCAGGGTTTGTGGGTTCAAGCTCTGCATCAGGCTCTGTGCTGACAGTTCAGAGCCTGGAGCCTGCTTCAGATTCTGTCTCCCTCTCTCTCTCTGCCCCTCCCCCACTCATGCTCTGTCTCTATATCTCAAAAATAAATAAAAATGTTAAAAAATTTAAAAACAAAACAACAAAAATGATCAAATAAAAGAAGCTAGGCGCTAGGTATGTTTCAGTCTGCTTGTTGAGAGAAGCCCGATAGAAAAAAGAAAACAGAGAAAGGAACAAAAAGGCAAAAAAATAAAAATAAAAAATCATATAATTAAATAGAATAAAACTATAAAAAATAAAATAGAACACAAAAATGAAAAAAAAAAATCTGTTCTTTCTGTATCCAAGAAAGAGAAAGAAAAGTAAGAAAAAAGAAAACAACATAAGAAAAACAGAAGCAAGGAAAATGAACAAACAAGCAAACAGAATAAAACCTGAATGCAGTTACATCCTGTTTCTCCTAAACTGAAACTTTGCAGCACACTGTAATTCATAGACTTAACAGGTGGAAGGGATTTGGGCTGGTCTTGATATGCCTGGAGGGCACAGGTGGACAGGGCTTGGCGCAATGGCCAATTCTCCACTTGGTGGCGCTGCTTAGCTCACTGGGGTCAATCTGTGTGTGCGCACATGCACGCCTGGGCTTTAGAGGTGAAAATGGCTTCACCTGGCTCTCTAGTTTCTGGCACAGAAATTTTGTAGCCTCACACACTTGTAATCCTCCTTTTTCCCAGACTTCCATTCACTCCCTGCTTCCACCCTGTCCGTGTCCAAGCTGTCTGCCTGCCAGGCAGTGTCTCCCTCCAGAGTTTTATCTCAGATGGGGCTGTGTCTCAAAACCCCACACTTCAGAGACCCCCACAGCCTGGACCCATGCCAATTATCTGAGGCAGGGTCTAGCCTAGCATTGGCCAGGTCCTGGCTTGTCCATGAAAACATTCCTGCAATTGCACAGTGGCAAAATTTCGGTTATGACAAATCACAACACACAGCTGGCAATAGGTTTCATGGCATTGTGGTGCCTTTCTCCCAATACCAGCAAATGTGGCAGCTCTATGGGGTCTGTTGGGACCTTTGCCCATGGGAAGGCCATATGGCCTCTACCAAATGCACTCTAAGCAGGGGAACTGCTTTTCCTCGTGTGGACAATGGACCCCTCAGACCCTGCTGGCTGCTCCTGGGGATTCACCCTGCATCCTCACCAGAACACTTCCAGACACTGAACTCTGAAACTTTAGACCTTACATTCCACAGTTTATAGAATCCTGGTGGTATTGAAACCCTCACCTCTCTCTGCATTAATGATTTTGGGCAACAGATATTTTGTCCAGGCCCCTGAAAGTGTTTTCACTCTTTCTCTCCAGCTACTTTTTGGGGGGAGTGCTTTTCTTGCACAATCCCAATGTGCCACACTCTCCCCCTTTCTCTTTCTCTTCTCTCCATGAAAATGGCTCCCTACCCTCCACAGCTTTTCTCTCTGCCAATTCACCTCTCTGCACTACATACTTGCCAAGTTCTCTGGTTCAAATTATGCATATTGTTTAGTCCTCAGATAAATTTCCTAGGTATTCACAATAGTTTGATGCTGACCTAGCTATGCTTTAGGGACAAGACAAGCTCAGAGGCACCATACCAGCCTGTCATTTTAACTCTCTGAAGCTTGTTTCTTTATATCGTGAATCTGGGCTGACTTTGTGAGTTGCGTTTGCAAAAAGAATGTCAGAATACAAAGTGCCAGTTTCTAGCCTAGACCTCAGTAGGTCTTACGTGTTTTTACTCTCTTGGAACTTTTCTATCACCATATCAATCACCTGAGTTAAGCTGCTAAATGATGAAAGACTTGTGACTCAATCACCACCACTGTCTGGAGCAGGCCCCTGCCGGATGTGTAAGGCTGTCCTAGACCTGCCAGTTTTTTAGATGGTCCACCAGCTGTCCATGAATGCACAAGCAAGCCCTTGTATGACCAGCCAAACCTGGCACAAATCAGTACAACCCAGCTGACCCATAAACTCATGAAAAAATATAAATTCTCGTTGTTTTAAACCAGTAGGTTTGGGGTTTTTTAAAAAAATCAAAAATAGTTAATTGATATAATCACATCCAGCATCTAGCAGGGCACAGAGTAGGGACTGACTATTGAGTGAATCATGGAGCTCTCTAAGTTGCATGTAATAGAACTAATAAACTCTCTTATTGGAAAGGTGAACATTTATACAAACATACAGAATGTTACATATTATATCAGGAAGTTATTGACCACCTGCCTATGGATTCCAGTGAATTCTCATAGACAATGCCAAGCCATCTTACTGCCTGGATGACTTTTGTGACATTTGACCCCACAATATGAAACCAATAATATACAGATTTTACATTTTATTTTATTTTATTATTTTTTAAAAATTTACATCCAAGTTAGTTAGCTTATAGTGCAACAATGATTTCATGGGTAGATTCCTTAATGTCCCTTACCCATTTAGCCCATCCCCCCTCCCACAACCCCTCCAGTAACTCTCTGTTTGTTCTCCATATATAAGAATCTCTTACGTTTTGCCCCCCCTCTCTGTTTTTTATATTATTTTTGCTTCATTCCCTTGTGTTAATCTGTTCTGTGTCTTAAAGTTCTCATATGAGTGAAGTCATATATTTGTCTTTCTATGACTGACTAATTTCACTTAGCATAATGCCCTCTAGTTCCATCCACGCAGTTGCAAATGGCAAGATTTCATTCTTTTTGATTGCCAAGTAATACTCCATTATGTATATATATGCCACATCTTCTTTATACATTCATCCAACAATGGAGATTTTGGTTCTTTCCATACTTTGGCTATTGTTGATAGTGCTGCTATAAACATTGGGGTGCATGTGCCCTTTCAAAACAGCCTGTATCCATAGCATAAATACCTAGTAGTGCAATTGTGGGTCGCAGAGTAGTTCTATTTTTAATTTTTTGAGGAACACCCATACTGCTTTCCAGAGTGGCTACACCAGTTTGCATTCCCACCAGCAGTGCAAAAGAGATCCTCTTTCTAGGCACCCATGCCAACATCTGTTGTTACCTGAGTTGTTAATGTTAGCCATTCTGACAGGTGTGAGTTGGTATCTCATTGTGGTTTTGATTTGTATTTCCCAGATGATGAGTGATGTTCAGCATTTTTTCATGTGTCAGTTGGCCATCTGGATGTCTTCTTTGGAGAAGTGTCTATTCATGTCTTTTGACCATTTCTCCACTGGATATTTTATTTTTTGGGTGTTGAGTTTGATAAGTTCTTTATAGATTTTGGATACTAACCCTTTTTCTGATATGTTGTCTGCAAATATCCTTTCCCATTCTATCAGTTGGCTTTTAGTTTTGCTGATTGTTTCCTTCACTGTGAAGGATCTTTTTTTTTAATGAGGTACCAGTAGTTCATTTTTGCTTTCATTTTCCTTGCCTCTAGAGAGTTGAGTAAGAAGTTGTGCGGCCAAGATCAAAGAAGTTTTTGCTTGCTTTCTCCTCGAGGATTTTGATGGCTTCCTGCCTTATATTTAGGTCTTTCATCCATTTTGTGTTTATTTTTGTGTATGGTGTAAGAAAGTGGCCCAAGTTCACTTTTCTTCATGTCGCTGTCCAGTTTTCGCAGCACCACTTGCTGAAGAGACTGTCTTTATTCCACTGAATATTCTTTCCTACCTTGTCAAATTAATTGGCCATATGTTTGTGGGTCCATTTCTGGGTTCTCTATTATGTTCCATTGATCTGAGTGCCTGTTCTTGTGCTAGTACCATACTGTCTTGATGATTACAGCTATGTAATACAGCTTGAAGTCAGGGATTGTGATTCCTTCTGCTTTTTTTTTTTTTCAAGTTTGCTTTGGCTATTCAGGGTCTTTTCTGGTTCTATACAAATTTTAGGGTTATTCGTTCTAGTTCTGTGAAGAATGCTGGTGTTATTTTGATAAGGATTGCATTAAATATGTATATTTCTTTGGGTAGTATTAACATTTTAACAATCTTTGTTTTTTTTATCCAGGAGCATGGAATATTTTTTCCCCATGTTTTTTATGTCTTCTTCAATGTCTTTAATAGGCATCCTATAGTTTTCAGTGTATAGATTTTTCATCTCTTTGGTTAGATTTATTCCTAGGTGTTTTATGGTTTTTGGTACAATTGTAAATGGGATTGATTCCTTGATTTCTCTTTATGTTGCTTCATTTTTGGTGTATAGAAATGCAATCGATTTCTGTGCATTCATTTTATATCCTACAATTTTGTTAAATTCGTGGATAAGATCTGGCAGTTTTTTGGTGGAATCTTTTGCGTTTTCCATATAGAGTATCTTGTAATCTGTGAAGACTGACACTTTGACCTCCTCCTGGCCGATTTGGAGGACTTTTCTTTGTGTCGTCTGATTGCTGAGGCTAAGACTACCAATACTATGTTAAATAACAGTGGCGAGAGTGGACATCCCTGTCTTGTTCCTGTCCTGAGGGGAAAGCTCTCCGTTTTCCCCATTGAGGATGCTACTAGTGTTGGGTCTTTATATTTGTTTTTTGTGATATCGAGGTATGATCCTTCTATCCCTACTTTCTTGAGGGTTTTTATCAAGAAAGGATGCTGTATGTTGTCAAATGCTTTCTCTGCATCTATTGAGAGTATCATGTGGTTCTTGTCCTTTCTTTTACTGATGTGATGAATCACATTGATTGTTTTGCAGATATTGAACAAGCCCTGCATCCCAGGTATAAATCCCCCTTGGTCATGGTGAATAATTTTTTTAATGTATTGATGGATCCAGTTGGCTAATATGTTGTTGAGGATTTTTGCATCCATGTTCAATCAGGGATATTGGTCTATAGTTCTCCTTTTTAGTGGGGTCTCTGTCTGGTTTTGGAATCAAGGGAATGCTGGCTTCATAGAAAGAGCTTGGAAGTTTTCCTTCCATTTCTATTTTTTGGAACAGCTTCAAGAGAATAGGTGTTAACGCTTCCTTAAATGTTTGGTAGAATTCCCCTGGGAAGCCATCTGGTCTTGGACTCTTGATTTTTGGGAGGTTTTTGATTACTAGTTTGATTTCTTTCCTGGTTATGGGTCTGTTCAAATTTTCTATTTCTTCTGGTTTAAGTTTTGGTAGTGTATATGTTTCTCAAATTAGTCCATTTCTTCCAGATTGCCCATTTTATTGTCATATAATTGCTCATAATATTCTCTTATTATTTTTTGTATTTCTGCTGTGTTGGTTGTGATCTCTCCTCTTTCATTCTTGATTTTATTTATTTTGGTACTTTCCTTTTTATTTTTGATCAAACTGGCTAGTGGCTTATCAATTTTGTTAATTCTTTCAAAGAACCAGCTCCTGGTTTTATTGATCTATTCTACTGATTTTTGCATTTTTTTTTGTTTTTTGTTTTTGATCGTATTGATTTCTTCTCTAATCTTTATTATTTCCTGTCTTCTGCTGGTTTTGGGTTTTATTTGCTGTTCTTTTTCCAGCTCTTTAAGGTGTAAGGTTAGGTTGTATATCTGAGACCTTTCTTCCTTCTTTAGGAAGGCCTAGATTGCTATATACCTCCCTCTATGACAGCCTTTGCTGTGCCCCAGAGATTTTGGGTTGTAGTGTTATCATTTTCATTGGCTTCCATGTACTTTTTAATTTCCTCTTTAGCTTCTTGGTTGGTCCATTCATTCTTTAGTAGGCTATTCTTTAGTCTCCAAGTATTTGTTACCTTTCCAATTTTTTTTTTCTTGTGGTTGATTTTGAGTTTCATAGCATTGTGGTCTGAAAATATGCATGGCATGATTTCGATCTTTTTGTACTTGTTGAGGGCTTATTTGTGTCCCAGTATGTGGTCTATTCTGGAGAACAATCCGTGTGCAGTGGAGAAGAATGTATATTCTGCTGCTTTAGATGACATGTTCTGAATATATCTGTTAAGTCCATCTGGTCCAGTGTGTCCTTCAAAACCTTTGTTTCCTTGTTGATTTTCTGATTAGATGATCTGTCCATTGTTGTAAGTGGGATATTAAAGTCCCTTACTATTATGGTGTTATTATCAATGAGATTCTTTATGTTTGATTTATATATTTGGGTTCTTTCACATTTGGAGCATAAATGTTTACAATTGTTAGGTCTTCTTGGTGTATGGACGCCTTAATTATGACAAAAAGCCCTTCCTCATCTCTTGTTACAGTCTTTAAAGTCTAGATTGTCTGATATAACTATGGCTACTTCAGCTTTGTTTTGACTTCCAGTAGCATGACAGATCGTTCTCTATCCCCTCACTTTCATTCTGAAGGTGCCTTTAGGTCTAAAGTGTGTTTCTTGTAAACAGCATATAGATGGATCCTGTGTTCTTATCCATTCTCTTACCCTATGTCTTTTTAATGGAGCATTTAGTCTATGGACGTTTAGAGTGAGTACTGAAAGATATGATTTTTTTTTCCATTATGTTACTTGTAGGGTTGGTGTTTCTGGTGGTGTTCTCTGAACCTTTCTAGTTTTTGTTGTTTTGGGTATTTATTTATGTATTTAGTCTTTTTCTTTCCTCAGAGATTCCCCCTTAAAATTTCTTGCAGCATTGGTTTAGTGGTCATAAACTCCTTTAATTTTTGTTTGTCTGGGAAACTTTTAATCTCTCCTTCTATTTTGAGTGACACTCTTGCTGGATAAAGAATTCTTGGTTGCATATTTTTCTGATTCAGCACATTAAATATATCCTGCCACTCCTTTCTTGCCTGCCAAGTTTCTGTGCATAGGTCTGCTGCAAACCTAATCTGTCTTCCCTTGTAGGTTAACAACTTTTTTTCCCCTTGCTTCTTTCATGATTCTTTCCTTGCCTGAGTATTTTTTTAATTTGACTATGATATGCCTTATTTATGGTCGGTTTTTGTTGAATCTGATGGGAGTCCTCTGTGCCTCCTGGATTTTGATGTCTGTGTCTTTCTGCATGTTAGGAAATTTTCTGCTATGATTTGCTCACATAACCCTTCTACCCCCTTTTCTCTCTCTTCATCTTCTGGGATCCCTATGATTCCTTTTTAATGAATCACTGATTTCTCTAATTCTTAAATTGTGCTCTTTTGCTTTAGTTTCCTCTTTTTTTTCTGCTTCATTATTCTCCATACGTTTGTCCTCTGTATCACTGATTGCTCTGCCTCATCCATCCTTATGGCTGTGGCATCCACTTGAGATTGCAGCTCAGGTATAGCATTTTTTATTGCATTCTGACTAGCTCTTACTTCTTCTTGTATCTCCACAGAAAGGGATTCTAATCTATTTTCAACTCCAGCCACTATTCTTATTATCATGATTCTAAATTCTGGTTCAGACATCTGGCTTGTATCTTCATTAATTATATCCCTGTCTGTTGTTTCTTCTTGCTCTTTCTTTGGTGTGAATTCCTTCGTTCTGTCATTTTGGAGAGAAAAAAGGAATCAATGAGGTAAGAAAAAATTAAAAACAATTAAAATTAGGAAAGAAAATTAAAATTAAGAAATTAAAAACAACCAACACAAACACACACAAAATAAAATAAATGATTCCAGATCCTAGGTGTGTTTTGGTCTGGGTGTTGAAAGGGGCTTGATAGATTAGAGATAAAGGGGGAGGGAAAAAAAAGAAAATTGTTTGAAAATTTGAAAAAATGAGTACACTGGAATAGACTAAAATGAAATGATGGAAGTAAATAGAATCTGAAAAAAATTACACAAAAGTAAAAAATATAGAGAATAAAAAATAAGAAAATATATAGAAAAAATTTAAAGAGTAGAAAAAATTTAAAGAAAATATTTTTAACAAAATTTGAAAATAAAAATAAAGTTTTTCTCTTTCTGTATTCAAGAACAAGAAAAGGAATGAAAAAGAGAAAGAAAAAAAGAAAATTGAATAGATGGACTAGCGAACCGACTGAAATACATTGAAATTATTTCGTTTTCCCCAAGAGGTCAAAATATGAAGAACTTTATAGTCTGCAAACTAAGCAGGCAGACAGACTTGTGTTCCTGAAGAGTGAGATTGGCCCCGTTGGGCGGGGTTTGAGCTAATGGCTCCGTTCTCCACTAGATGGCACTGCTTAGCTTACTGGGGTGGATTGTTGTGATACTTGTAGGTGTATATGTGCATGCATGTGAGAGGTGAAAACAGTGTCACCCAGCTACCCAGTCTCTAGTATTGGAACTCTGTTCTCCCCTATCAGCAATCACGCACCCATCCTTTGTCTTCAGCTTCCATCCACTCCCCACTTTTACACTGTCTGTGACCAAGTCTCAGGCAGCACTTCCCTCCTAAGTTTTATCTCATATGCGGCTGTGTTTCTCCACCCCTTCCTTCTGAGGGACTGTGGCTTTGTCCCCCTCAAACCCTCTGCAGGAGGGTCTCATTGAGCAATGGCCAGGTGCCTGTTGCACCCAGGAATATTCGTGGGACCATGCTGCTGCCGATGTCCAGAGATTGAGGCTGGGTGCCAGTCCACCCAAATAAAAGATCACGTGATTGTGTGGCAGCAGCATTTCAGGGATTATGGCAAATCACAACATGCATCTGGTACCAGGCTTCACCCCAATGACTTTGTTCCAGCACCAGCTAATGTGGTTGTTCTCCCAGGTCCATTGGTGCCTTTCCCTTTGGGGGAGCCACACAGCCTCTACCAGATATCCTTCTGACAGGGGAACTGCCTCTCCCTGTATGGCCCAAAACCCCTGGATTTCACTCTGTTCCTGGGGATTCACCCTTCCCACCAGAGCACTACCAGGTATTGAGCTGTGGAGTTTCAGACTCTCTGCTCCCCCTATTTATATAGTCTTAATGCAATTTAGGCCCTCTCCTTTCTCCCTTTCTGTTCAGTTCCTGTGGCTATTTCCACTTTTCCACTTTCTCTCCAGCTGCTTTGGAGGGTTGCTTTTACCATATTCTTCACCCCCCCCCCCATCCCTGTCCTCTCTCTAGATGCAAAAGCAGTTCCCTGCCCTCCACGGCTTCTCTCTTCCCCATTTCACTTCTCTGCACTGTGTACCTGCTGAGTTCTGTGGTTCAGGTTGTGCCAATTATTGTGTTAATCCTCAAATCAGTTTTCTAGGTGTGCAGGATGGTTTAGTGTTTATCTGGCTGTATTTCATGGACGCGAGACACACACACACAAACTTCCATGCTGTTCTTCCATCTTGGCTCCTCCCCCCAGATTTTACCTTTTAGATGTTGCTGGACTCTTTGTATAACTAAATACTGATGAGAACTCCACTCCATTTATTTCTTCTCTGACAGTTGTGTCAAGCCTTGTCTAACATATCAAAGAGTAAATATTAATAAAGTGAGAGAAATGATAAAAAAGAAAAGAACCAGGTGAAAACTCTAGAGTTGAAAAGTAGAATAACCACTGAAAAATTTACTAGGGGGAGTCTCAACAGTAGCTTTGAATTGGCAGAGGAATTAGTAAATTTGAAAATATGTCAATAGAGATGACATAATATGACACAGAGAAAAAGGTTGAAAAAGTGAACAGAGCTCCAGCAGAAATGTTACACACCATTAAAAACACCAATGCACAATGCACAATGTAACAGAGAGGAGAGAAAGCATCAAAAAATTAAGAGATCCATTAACATAATCATATAATCTTATAAGAAATAGAATCGATGCATATTTCTTCTTTTTTCAACTTAACATATTTAAAAACCATTATATAAAAATGCATATGATTGTATTGTTGGGCTGCAACATAGGGAACTGTTATATATTTGTCAATAACAGTACAACAGAAGTGAGTAGGAGCAAAGCTGTACAGGAGTGAAAGATGAAACCAGATGGTATCTCAAACCCTCAGGAACAAATGAAGAGAACCATAAGTGATAAATGAGAAAATTAATACAGAAAACTTTTGACAGGGTTTGTATACTTAATATACAAATAGACTTGCTCTCCTTTCATCTCACAGTACTTTAATAGATATGAAATTACATAAATAATAGCTACAACAGTGTATTGATGGGTTTGTAAATATAGAGGTGTAATGCGTATAACAATAGTACCACAAAAAGCGAAGAGAAGGAATAGAACTATATAGTAGTAGTAACATTTCTAGATCTTACTGAAATTAAATTGGTATAACCCTTAAGTTGATTCTGATAAATTAAGATGTATATTATATCCGTAGAGCAAACACTAAGAAAATAACTCCGAAAATATAGTGAACAAACATTAAAGGAATTAAAATGTTGCATTAGAAAATATTCACTTAATGCAAAAGAAAGCACTAAAGGAAAAACAGAAACAAAAAGACGTGAGGCACCTGGAGAATAAAAAGTAAGATGGAAGACAAAATCTAACTATGCCAACAATAATATTAAATGTGAATGTAATAAACAATCAAATCAAAAGACAGAAACTGGCAAAATAGATAAAAAAATAAGACCATCTATATTCTGTCTGCAAGTGTAACACTTCAGATACACGTTAGATACAAAAACACACACAGATGCAAAATAAAAAGATGGAAAAGGTATATTGTGTGATCAGTAGCTATAAGAATTCTTCAGTGGCTATATTAATATCAGACAAAATAAACTTTAAAACAAAATATGTTACTAGGGGGAGAGAGAAACATTTTATAACCATAAAAAGGTCAGTCCATAAAGATACAATTACAAACATATAGGAACCTACAAATAGAGCATAGAAATAAGTGAAGTAAAAACTGACAGAATGGAAGGTAGACTATGAAATTCTAGAATAACAGATAAAGATGTCAAAATCCTAATTTTAGTAAAAGGTAGAACAAATAAAATCAACAAATAAATAGAGGGCTTGAATAGCACTATTCACTAGACACCTATGGAATGCCCCACCCAGTAGTAACAGAATATGCATTCTCTTCAAGTGAACATAGAACATTCTCCAGAACAGATAATATTCTTTGCACAAAACAAGTCTCAATATGTTTGTAAGGTCTGAAATGATTCCAAGTATTGTTTCAAATTACAATGAAATGAAATTAGAAATCAATAACAAAAGGAAATTGGAAAATTCACGAAAATGTGGAAATTAAACAACCCACTCCTAAATAACCAGTGGACCAAAGAAATCATAAAGAAAATTAGAAAAACACTTTGTGATTAAAGAAACTGGACACGTAGTATACCCAAACTGCTGGATTGCCACTAAACCAGTGATTAAAGGGAAATTTATAGCTATAGACACTGATAGAAGAAAAGATTCATTATGTCTTTCCATAAGACATGGAAAAAAGAAACTAACCTAAAGCAAAGAGAAGGAAGAAAAAAAAAATAAAGATTAATGAAACAAAGAACAGAAAAACAGTAAAGAAAAATCAATGTAACCAAAAGCTGCTTCTTTGAAAATGTCAACAGAATGGACAAACTGTTAGCTTGACTGACACAAAGTGGGGAGTGGGGAGAGAGAAAATGAGAGAGAAAGAGATAAAGAGATCAAATTACTAAATTTGACAATTAAAAGGAGATATAGAAATTAGAAGGATCATAAGGGAATACTATGAATAATGGCATTCCAATTAATTAGGTAACTTAGGTGAAGTCAACAAATTTCTAGAAAGACCCAAAGTATTGGCATTAACTCAAGAAGAAATAGAAAATCTATGTAGATCTCTCCACTCCTATAAATACAGCCAAAAGAATTGAAAACAGGTACTCAAACAGTTACTTGCATATAAATATTCATAGTAGCGTTAATTCACATTTACCAAAAGGTGAAAACAACTCAAATGTCCATGAACAAATACATGGAGTGAAAAAATTGTGGTATGTATACATACATACATAATTGGATATTACTCAACCATAAAGTGTATAAATGTAGTACTGGTATAAACTACAATGTGGGAACCTCAAAAACATTATGCTATTTGAAAGAAGTCAGACCCAAAAGGTTACATATTGTACACTTCCATTTATGTAAAATATCCAAAGTAGGTAATTCCATAGAAACACCCTGGTTGCCAGGGGCTGGAGGAAGGGGAGTAATTGCTTAATGGGTATGGAGTTTTATTTGGGGATAATGGCAATATTTTAGAAATAGGGAGAGGTAGTGGTGTCACAACATTGTCAATCTACTAAATGCTGCTGAATCATTCACTTTAGAATGTGCCATTTTGGGGTCCCTAGGTGGCTCAGTCAGTTGGGAATAATTGATTGACTCAGTATCCTTATCTGAAAAATGAGAATAGAAACAATCATATCTGCTCTATGTACTTCACTATGTACCTTTAAAGATCAAAATGAGATCGGTACAGTGGAGGAAATTACTTCCTAACAGATTGTATGAATGAGGTGTGTTACTCAGTGGTGTCATGTGACCCAATTCCAGGAGTTGCTATTTATTTATTTATTGAGCACATGTGCGAGTGGGAGAGGGGCAGAGAGAGTAAATCCCAAGGAGGCTTTGTGCAGCACAGCCCAACGGGGGACTCAAGAGTCAGATGCCTAACTGACTGAGCCACCCAGGTGCCCTGGAGTTACTATCTATTCAGATCACTGTTAATGCACCCCTGCTTTTGTGCACTGCAGCCAACTTGACCATTACTGAATTGTATACCATGTTTCACCAAAATGCAAATGTGTCATTACTAATAAATGAATTTTATATACTCTATTTTTATTTAGAAAACTCAAAGGCATTTGAAACATAATTTTTCTTAGAAAGATGAGTGTGAAGAATTTTTCAGGCCAACTTCTTTTTCACCTAGGAGCTTATTTTAAAAGATTCAAAACTGTTTTAGGGCATATTTAGTTTGATGGCTTTTGTCGTGGCTTCTTTTATTTTCCTGGTTTCTACTACTCTGCCACTAATTTATCTTGATCTGCTTAATGTGTTTTCTCCTTTTAAAACATGAATCAAGGAGAGAAACAACAAACTCTTTGGCCTCAGCTGTAAACCTGACCTTTCCAGGGACAGGGTTAAATTTCATGGGTGGGTTCAAGTTGTTATTTTACTTTTGCAATTCGAAAAGCCCATGACTTTCCAATTCTTCATGCCAGAGCTGCTACAGTGCTAATGTATGGTTAGCTCTAGGCAGTGTAAGACTCTTTGCTTAGATGAACACCTGGTCCCACTCAGCGAGTGTGCAGACATCCACAGGTAGATCATATTAAGCTTACAGAGTCTGGGTTATTTATTGACAGCCTAACAGTAATGATTCGGAGCTCAGAACAGCCTCCTTTGGGAAGGTCTAATGTACACCAATAAATCCCCAGTCTAAGCAATTCTTCTATTCAAGATATATAGTGTCTTGTTTATTGTACACAGATTTATCCTCTTAGGATACTTTAAAAATATATTTACTTATGTTATAGAATTAATGCATGTTAATTACAGAAAAAATCAGAAAATGCACATAAACTAAGAAGATAATAAGACACTGTAACTTTCAGTTATCACACTGATATATGTACACATTCACACATTTCAAAATTGCACCATAACCAAGTTACTGTTTTGGAGAATACTTTTCTAAATCCAAAATACATAACTGCCATTTTTTTCTTCTGCATTTTCAGGGCATTATTCTTAATGACTGTGCAATCTTCCAATGCAAGGATATGGCACATTTAGTCAACTGATTCCCTGTTTTGATATACTTTGGTTATTTTTTTGGACTTCCTTTGAAAATGTAAATATTTATTTCATTCCAGGAACAATCTTAGAATAGAAATGTGCTTTTTAACGTAATGTCACCATAGATGAATTTCATATCTCTCATCATTTAAAAATGATGGCTCTTGGGGCGCCTGGGTGGCGCAGTGGGTTAAGCGTCCGACTTCAGCCAGGTCACGATCTCGCGGTCCGTGAGTTCGAGCCCCGCGTCGGGCTCTGGGCTGACGGCTCAGAGCCTGGAGCCTGTTTCCGATTCTGTGTCTCCCTCTCTCTCTGCCCCTCCCCCGTTCATGCTCTGTCTCTCTCTGTCCCAAAAATAAATAAACGTTGAAAAAAAAAATTAAAAAAAAAAAATGATGGCTCTTTACTTCAAATGTCTCTGACTTCCTCTTGAAGTGTAGTTCTTCTCTAAGGTGGATTTCTTCCACACAGAGAACTCTAACTTTTATAGCCTCATTGTCCCTAACACATTACCATTCTTCCTTCTCTGAGATTTTTTTTTAACCTAGGCCTGAGAAACATGGTAATTATGGCTTGCTTCTGGTACTCATCTTGGGGAATGTCTCCTGAGCTTCCTGGTGAGAATTACTTTTAGAAGAAGAGAATTTAAAAATGTCTTTGCAATTAGGGCATGTTTAGAAGCAGCACTTTGTATATCATCAGGTACTTTTGAAAATTCATATTGGCAAGTTGATTTTTCCATGGTTAATGAATGCTAATGGTTTCCTCTAAGATTTGTGAAGGGAACGGTTTGTTGACTTCCGTTTTATTATAATGATGCTAGAACTAACTCCCAGGAAAGGTGATTTGTGTTTTTATAATACAATTTCCCTGGAAAACTTAAAGCTTTATTTATTCAGAGGCACACCATCAGGTTAGTCCCCAAATAAAGGTAAAGATAGCACAAGAAAAAAATTGGGAAATTATGCCTTGGTTTTAAACAAAATGATAGAAGCCGCATAGTATGTTGAGTGCTCATATACTCATACACTTAAAAGAATGGCAAAATTGGTAGAAGTTTTTACTGGTAGGGTCTCATAAGTTACCTAGTGTACCCAGCATTTTATAATCAAGGAAATCAAGTCCATACAATATTCAAAAGCTATTTCAAAGTCACATAAATTAATTATAACTAATTTACTAAATCAGAATCAGGGTCTTCATTTTCTGATTTCCATTTTTTTCTTCATAAAGTCCAGTTATAGACTACCATATAATTCATACCACACTAAAAGGTAGTTAATGGCCTAAAACCCAAGGGAAGCTTTGGGAGGAAGTTAAGAATAATGGTCTTGGATACAGTGTACTGAGTAATTGACAGTGTGGACTCCAGAGCCGGTTAAGTTTTAAAATTTCAGTTCCACCACTAGAAAGCTGTGTAAAATGGAAATAACAACAGCAACAATAATAATATGATAATAATAAAAGTAATAATTATCTCATAGTGTTGTGAGAATTAAGTATATTTAGCTCAATGCCTATTAGGTTTGTTTATGCTGCTATTTCTTTGTCAAGGTGGTGGGGATTAAAGGGTCTGAACTCATATGGCCACGGGTTACTAACTGTGTCCAACTTACTAGTTGTGTGACATAGGAAAAGTTACAAATTTCTTTAAGCATAAGTTTCTTCATCTTTAAACTTAGTACAATAATATATCTTAGTTACATAATATTTCATAGGGTTGATAGGATTAAATGATATAATCCATGTCAAGTATTTACAAAAGTATCTTTTGCATAGTAAATATATTGTTATTAATATTATGACTCTCATTCATATTAACCTAAATGTTTCCCAACCAGTAATAAGTAAGATTACTCATTAGTCTTACATCCTACAATTTAGAAGTTGGCTGCTGGCCAAATGACAGTTGAAGGCCATGTATACTTGCTGTAAGAAAACAAGCTGAAAAGAGGCCATATGGTTGGCAAAATATATTGGATTTCTCTCCAGATCACCATGCCCAGAACTCTGCAAGTACTAAGTGTGTAGAACTGTTTTCTTTCTGAGGATGATGAGGTCTGTGGTACTTTAAGTTCATGGCCTTGCCAATGGTACTTCTATGTTTAGAGAAAACATTAAAATAGATGAGTAGGTCCAAGGTTGTTCTAATTTTAACAAATACTGGTATTCTGTCAGATAAATTCTGCAGCAATAAAACTAGTCTTGTTATTGTTAACGGAATGGGGCTGAAACAATCAATCTCTTTAATTTGGCATAGCTCCTATGCTCATGACTTTTAGAAACTAAGTCCCATTTTTCTCAGAATTTGAAGGACAAGAGATACAAATTCATATGTTTTCTTCTCTGATGATTATGCTACCCACAAGGATCTGCTGGGGAATGGATAGCTTATTTTCCCTCCCTCCTACCTAATTTGAAATGTTCAAACATCAAAGGGTGAACATGATGCTTTAAGCATTTCTGATCACAAAAAAAGGTGTCTGCTTGAAGCCCACTGTTGAGACAGTTTTATCACCAGAATAATTAATGTTTTAGCTCGGACACTCATTCCATGTTGCTTCTGGCTGTGAATTTTGATTATATGTTAAGAGAATAGGATTTCATTAGCAGCTCACCAGAGATGTTGTCATTCAATTGCTATAAAACCAAATAAGGTTTTTTTCTGGCTGAACATGATTTCTCTGGGTTTGTTTGTTCTCCCTTTTGACCCAGATGGTGGTTGCTAGTATAATAAAAAATAATACCATTTGAGCTACTTTAGTAGCAGACGTGATTAGGCCATGAAGGTTATACGCTTACGTCATTAGATTTCTCTTCTTGGCACTCGTCTCTGACCCTGGAACTGCTGATCACATTACTGGAAAAGACTCTTCCCTTGATTTATCATTGCATAATGACTCCATTCCTTAGTTCTACAAGAAATTATTCATCACAACTTGTGCTTTTTGGTTTGCTTGAGCAAGGTCAAAAGAGGGTCCCAATGAAAGCTGAGCAAGACTGAATTCTTGATCATCCTCCAGGTTGTAACTTATTTCATTTCAAACTCTCATTTCTCTTTACCTTTATGTATTAAACCTTGGTTTGTAACATTACTTCAGCAGCACATGTAGAAAATCCTTTGGAAGTGAAATTAGGTTTTATAAGCCCAGAGTCCACAAATTGTATGCTCTATAAAGAGATGGGGGAAGGTATTATCTAACCTGAGTCTCTCTTCAGAGAGATATTTTGCTTGTGTACATTTATGTACATTGTCTAAATCTACTTGTATATGTAACAATATTTTTAGGTTGTAGTTGTATTACTACAGTTAAAGAGCAATTTCAAAATATTTTTGTTTCTTAAGTTTTTATGGTCCTTCCGGTTTATGAGAGTCACCTTTTGAGTTCATTTTGTTTTTCTCTGAAGGTGGTAGTAGGCAAGAAGTGTAATAAGGGGAATGACTGTTGATTTTGTTATGACATTCACTTCCACATATAAAGAAAGTCAGGGCAACCTATTTACTCAGTCATAGAAATTAATCCGTCTGCTTTATGTGGCCAGCTCTAGAGGTGTATGCTCCAAGTTGGTACATAAAAACATGAAAAGAGCCTATCTGTTCTGACTCAGGAAGCACTTCAACTAATCTAGTGATGTACAGACTTCTATCAGTTTGATAAGAGAAAGTTGACACTGGAAGAAATAGATGGATGTAAAAGAGCAACAATGGAGAAAAATGTAAATAAATAATGATAGTAGGTAAGGTTTGTTGCAAACCTACTGTGTGTTCTACTGTGTACCAGATACTATGCTAAACACTTTATTTGCAATTTATCATCAAACCACACAGTACACCCTCAAGAAGTTTAATTCCTATATGGACACAACTTGATCACCTGATAGGAATGACTGGCTTGCTCTGGTCCAATCAATGAATATTTTGTATTGTTCCACTTATTTAGATCTTTAATATCTCTCAGCAGTGTTCTGTAGTTCTCCATGTAGATGACTTCCATGTCTTGTTAGATTTATTCTTAAGTATTTTATGGTTTTTTTTTTGCTACTACTATAAACTGATATTCTAATTTCAATGTCCAATAGTTTACTGCATATATATTTGTCTATATATATTTATTTATAAATGCATATATAAATGCATTATATATATATACATACATACATATACACACACACACACACACACATATATATATATATATATATATATATATATATATAAATGCAATAGAGTTTTCTATATTAACACTGTTTCCAGCGGCCTTGCTAACAATTCACTGGTAACTTTTGAATATATGCCTGCAAATTTGTGAAGTAAATAAACATACTATCTGTAAATGGAGAGACAGTTTTACTTCTCATCTTCAGATTATATTGTATTTTAGCTTATTGTGTTATTGGGCATACCATTGTGTATTATTGTATTTCTGAGGGTAATTTTGTCCCCTAAGTGACACTTGGCAATGTCCTATTTTTTGGTTTTCAAAACTTAGAGGAGTACTACTAGTATGTATGGTAGACACCAGGGAAGCTGCCAAACATGTACAATAAATTATCTAGTCAAATACATTTGGTTTAGAAATTCTGTTTCTATGATTTTTACAGATATTGATTTGTAGTTTTCTTATAATTTCTTTGGTGATGGTATGTAGGTAATACTGGCTTCAGAAAAACAGGTGGGGAATGTTCTATACTTTCCTATTTTCTGAAAGATTTTCAGTAGAATTGACATTATTTCTTAAAGTTTTGATAGAATTCACTAGTGAAGTCATCTAAGCCTGGGGTTTTATTGCAGGAAGTATTTTTTAAACATTTTTAATGTTTACTTATTTTTGAGAGAGAGAGAGAGACAGAGAGAGAGAGAGAGACAGAGTGGGAGTGGGGCAGGGGCAGAAAGAGAGGGAGACACAGAATCTGAAGCAAGTTCCAGGCTCTGAGCTGTCAGCACAGAGCCCAACGTGGGGCTCAAACTCACAGACTATAAGATTATGACCTGAGCTGAAGTCAGATGCTTAACTGACTAAGCCACCCAGGTGTCCCTTCCAGGAAGCTTTTAAATTGTGAAAAGTTTCTTTAATAGATATGAAGCTATTCTATTTATTTTTATAATGTTTAAAAATTTTTAAATGTTTATTTATTTTTGAGAGTAAGATAGAGATACAGGGTGCAAACAGGGAAGGGGCAGAGAGGAAGGGAGACACAGAATCCAAAGCAGGTTCCAGGCTGTGAGCTATCAGCACAGGGCCCAACATGGGGTTCAAATCCATGAACCGTGAGATCATGACCTGACCCAAAGTTAGAGGCTTAACTAACTGAGCCATCCAGGTGCCCCTGTTTTTTATAATGTTTTGGTACTTTGTGTCTTTCAAAAAATTCATCTAAGTTTTCAAATTTATTTGCATAAATTTGTTGATAATGTTCTCCTAATATCTTTGCATATAGCTATAACTCCTGTTTCATTCTTGATAGTGGTAATTTGCATTCCATCTCTATCTTTTTTCTTTGATCAGTCTAGCTAGGAATTTATCAGTTTTGTTAATGGTTTCAAACTAACCAGCTCTTGACTATAATTTTTGTTCTATCAGTTGCTTTCTTTTAATTTCATCAATTTCTGATCACATATATTCATTTTCATTTTTTTTCTGTTATTTTGGATTTATTTTGCTCATAATTTATAACTTACTGGAGATTTAGATAGTTATATTTGGATATTTCTTCTCTTCTAATGTAAGTATTTAGAGCTATAAAGTTTTCTTTAAGCATTACTTTAGTTGCATCCTGAAAGTAGGAATACATTGTGTAGGAGACTGAATAAAGGCTATTAACATGTATGTGTTTTAATCTCCATAAGTTTTGAATATTACCTTGGGTGGAAAAAGGAACTTTGATAATATAGTTAACTTAAGAGTCTTTAGATCATTTTAGATTGTCTGTGTGGGCTCTATGTGGTTACAATGGCCCTTATAAGAAGGTACAAGAAAGAATCAGATTAGACGTGAAGGCAATATAATGATGGAAACAGATTGGAAGGATGTACTTGAATATTGAGGAAAATGCCATAAGCCAAGGAATATAGGTGGCCACTGAAACCTGAAAAAGAGAAGAAAGTGTCCCCTGAGAAGCTCCAGAAGGAACCAACCCTGCTGACACTTTGACTTTAGCCCATGAACCTGGTTTTAGACTTCTGACCTCCAAAACTGTGAGATAATAAATTCGTGTTGTTTCAAACCACAAAATTTGTGCTAATTTGTTGCAGCAACAACAGAATAATACATGCTTTGGTATCTGGATGTGAGTGCTTTTACTCTGAACTCTCTTTATTAATTTTTTGTAGGCAGGTATGCCAGTAATGAATTATCTCAATTTTTGGTTATCTGGATATGTCTTAATTTCTTTTTTATTTTTGCTAGTTATGTTAGATATTGAATTCTTGATTAATATTTTTTTTCCTTTCATTAATGTGAATATGTCTTCCCACTGTCTTAGGGGTCCCATAGCTTCTTTTAATTTTTTTTTTTCAACGTTTATTTATTTTTGGGACAGAGAGAGACAGAGCATGAACGGGGGAGGGGCAGAGAGAGAGGGAGACACAGAATCAGAAACAGGCTCCAGGCTCCGAGCCATCAGCCCAGAGCCTGACGCGGGGCTCGAACTCACGGACCGTGAGATCGTGACCTGGCTGAAGTCGGACGCTTAACCGACTGCGCCACCCAGGCGCCCCAGGGGTCCCATAGCTTCTGATGAGGAGTCAACTGTTAATCTTATTAAAGTTTCCTTTTATGTGATGAATTGCTTTTCTCTGGCTGCTTTCAAAATCCTCTCTTTGTTTTTGGCTTTCAATAATTTGAATGTGATGTGTCTAGGTGTAGATTTCTTTGAGGTTATCCTACTTGGAGATTTTGAGATTTTTGGATGTGTACAGCAGTGTTTTCATCAATTTGGGAAAGTTTGGGGCCATTTTTTTTTCTACCAGCATTCTTTCTATCTCATTCTCTCACTCTTTTTTTTTTTCTTCTTCTTCTAAGACTCCTATTATCATGTGCTAGTTCATTTGAAGATGTTCCACAGTTCTCTGAGACTCTTCATTTTTCTTCATTCTTTTTTCTTCTTTTCAGATTGGGTAATACAAACTGATTTATTTTCAAGTCTATTGATTCTTTTGCCGCTCTAAATCTGCTGTTGAGTCCCACTAGTAAATTTTTTATTTTAGTAGTTATAATTTTTATGTTAAGAATTTTTTTCAAATAATTTTACCCTTGTACTGATATTCTCAATGAGATATCATTTTCATTTTACTTATTTAGACATCATTTTCTTTAGTTCTTTGACTATAGTTACAACAATTGATTAATTTTTTTAATGTTTATTTATTTTTGAGAGACAGAGAGAGATAGCATGAGCAGGGGAGGAGCAGAGAGAGAGGGACACCCAGAATATGAAGCAGGCTCCAGGCTCTGATCTGTCAGCACAGAGCCCGATGTGGGGCTCTAACTCACAAGCCATGAGATCATGACCTGAGCTGAAGTCAGATGCTCAACTGCCTAAGCCACCTAGGTGCCCCTACAACAATTGATTTAAAATCTTTTTCTAGTAAGTTCACTGTCTGGGATTCCTCTTTTTTTAAAAAAGAAATATTTCACATTTTTTTAGAGACAGAGCATGGGTGGGGGACAGGCAGAGAGAGAGAGAGGGGCAGAGGATCTGAAGCAGGCTCTGCTTTGACAGTAGTAAGCCCAATGCAGGGCTCAAACTCACAAACCATGACATCACAAACCATGAGATCATGACCTGAGCCAAAGTTGGATGCTCAACCGACTGAGCCACTCAGGCTTCCCTGGGCTTCCTCTTGGACAGTTTTCATTGCCTATTTTTCCTTCCATAGGGGACATACTTCTTTCTGCTTTGCATGTCTTATTTTTAATTTTTGTTGTTGACAACTGGACATTTAAGATGATATAGCATCTCTGGGGGAGAGCCTCCAGACATTTCTTTGTAGCTTTTTGGTCTTGTTTTTGTTCTTGTTGCTATTTGTTTAGTGACTTTCCTCAACTAGTTTTGTGACATATGTATTCTTTGATGTTTGCAGACATTGAATTCTCTGTTGTTAGGTTAGTGGTCAGCTAGGGTTATATGAAGATTTACTTTAATGCTGTTAGTGAATAGTTCTCACTTTGCCTATAGACTTGTATGTTTTGTTGTAGGTATTCTTTCAACATTCCAGTCAGGTGGTTTACAACTCTGCCTTAGCCTTCACTTCCTGTTTGTGCAGAGCCTCAAGTTCAGCCTGAGGTGGGAGATTTGGGCCTTCTTGTGAATTTTGGGGCATGTGGACAGCTCTGCACGTGCACGTGGCCTTCTAGATCCCAAAAACATGTCAGAGCTCTTCAAAGTTACCCATGGACATCTCATTCCCCAGTTTTTACTTTTATTAAATTTCATCAGCCTCTTTTTAGTCTCAAATGGTAACACCATTTTGGGCAGCTGCAATGCTAAATAATTGATAGATGCTCTGGTAGTATAGCTCATCACATTTACAGAGATCTAAATCAGGTAAAAATAAACACAGCCTTTGAGAATGAAGTTTTTAGGGAGCTGCCAGATTAAATAGTGAGCATTCTCTGGGGTGGGACTTTTTGGGGAGTTTCAAATGTCTTATGCCCCCTCCAATACTTGCTGAGATATTGGTTTTCCTGAAAGTTGCAAGTTCCTGTAGTTGCTAGGCTGCCAGTTTTATTTTTTTTATTTATTTTTTTTTTTTAATTTTTTTTTTCAACGTTTATTTATTTTTGGGACAGAGAGAGACAGAGCATGAACGGGGGAGGGGCAGAGAGAGAGGGAGACACAGAATCGGAAACAGGCTCCAGGCTCTGAGCCATCAGCCCAGAGCCCGACGCGGGGCTCGAACTCACGGACCGCGAGATCGTGACCTGGCTGAAGTCGGACGCTTAACCGACTGCGCCACCCAGGCGCCCCAAGCAGGCAATTGATTTGATTAGACTCATACTGAACATGTAATGCCTGTAGGGATTGAAAGGAAGGGGGAATTTCATATCTTAGACTAGCTATTTAAGCCTTAGCTGCAAGTTGCTTTCAGTCTATCACACATATCTGTGGCTTAAAGATCAGCCAGACTTAGTCTGAATTTGTACACAGGTTTAGGAGCTCCTTGTTATTGGAAACTTAATCTTGTTCATGTCTAAGAATTTGTCAGTTGTCATTGTTAATGTGTGTGTGCACATAATTGTGTTCTGTTATCTCCCTTCTACTTGTAGAACTCAGATGCCCCTTTGACCTAGAAGCTCTGCTAAAGTCCAGGGCATGGAGTGGGGCTGGAACTCGAGCAATATGGATTTGCAGAAGATCCCCTGTAAGCTCAGCAGCTTGGTCTGGGGTATAAAGGGGCAGGGGGATTTAGGTGAAATATGAGTAAGTTCACACTTTTAGTGTCTTAATCCCTGCTTTCCTTGAAGATACCCTTTATATAGTTGGCATCAGTATTTATAGCCTGGATATCATAGCATTGTGTTTATGAACACTCTAAATATAGGAAGCACAGTGATAATGGGCTTCTTGATGGGTAAACACTGGTGATAGCTTGAATATGGAAAACTGGTGGAGCTCTTGATGGTTCAAAAAAATGAAATTCCCAAGTACAAAGCCTGAAGGGGCCATGTCGAAGTAAAGAATATCTTCCTTTCTCTGCTTCTGCTCTTTTGCCATTTGGCTTGTTGCCAATACAAGAAACTTTGCCCACTCTAATTATGCAGGCTAGATCAATAATTGAAATAGACGTGCTACTGGTAATGTAATAAAGTTAATGACTGACTTAAATTATTCAGTATTGATCCTCAATTTCCTTACGTTTGACCATTTCCATATGAATGCTTGTTTCAAGAGAGTTAATACAGGCTCATAGCCAATTCTAGGATATAGCTTTACAAACACACATTGCATGTATATGCTATCTATGCATATGCACATCAAAAACATATATGTATTCATATGTGTGTCAGAAACATATATGTGTGTGTAATTTGTTTTTTCTAACAATACCTCAAAAAGGGTCTGATTATCGAAGAACAATAATCTGCCTCTCCCTGTCTTGAGATGCTTGTTACCTATAAGGATAGATGTTCCTGCATTTTTTTTGAGTCAGAAAAATAATCAGACTACATTCTTATAATGGAAATTCAGTGACAAGATTGTACAAGATGAAGATGTTGCTTGCTTTTGTGCTGATCTGACCACATGTAAGAATTTCTTTGTAACATGATACAAAATGGGTGTGAGCAGACTAGATATTATTAGAAGAGAGAAACTGAGGTAGGGATAAAACCCAGTACCAAAAGTTTCTCTGGAATACACCTATAGTAAAAACTTCAGTCTATTACCTTGTTACAGCAAGATAGCACATAAACCATAGGCATCTCAGCAACAGGACTAATACATTGAATGGATTTGGTGTGTGCTGGGTGATTTGGGGGAAGCAAGGGTTGATTCTAGATTGGGTGTTGCAGGAATAACATGCAGTTTGATGATCAAGGTATCTTTTGAATTAAAAAAAAGTTTTATTGAGATATAATTCACATAATTTACAAATCACCCACGGAAAGTATACAATTCAATAGCTTTTAACATATTCACAGTGAGAGACTGAACATACAAATGGACCATAGCCAAACCATATATAAACACAAAACTTTGACCCACAGTCTGCAACAACCAGTCTAGGAAGTCAACCCATTATCTCCAGTAACTAGCCCAGCCTAGCCCAGCCTACTTTATCATATTTGTAGGAAATCAAACCACTATCTCTAGCAGACAATGCAGAAAGCCCAACTTATAAATCTGCCCCAAATGGCTAGGGCATAATTAGTAATTTACAGCAAACATGCATCCCTAACCACTCACATAGTATGCCCTATTTCTAGTTATCCCACCTATAGCTGCCCCATGCCAATAGCTTCCAACCAGGGCATATCATCCTTTCTTTTTCATTATTAAACTTTCCTATTTCTCTGACTACTTTTGAGTCTCTGCTAAACACTAGTGATAATGGCTGACTCTTGCTTTTTCAAGCTCAGAATAAGTAGGCTTTGTTTGTTGTTTGTTTTTTTAATGTTTATTTATTTTGAGGGAGAGAGAGACAGAGTGTGAGCAGGGGAGGGGCAGAGAGAGAGGGAGACACAGAATCTGAAGGAGGCTCCAGGCTCTGAGTTGTCAGCACAGAGCTGGATGCAGGGCTCAAACTCACAGACCATGAAATCATGACCTGAGCTGAAGTTGGACACTTAACTAACTGAGCCACCCAGGTGCCCCAAGGCTTTGTTTTAATCTGGTTTGTCTTCATTTACTTTCACAGCAGATATTTGCATCCATCATGACAATCCACTTTAGGACATTTTCATTACACCCCCTAAGAAATCCTGTACTCTTAGTTATTATTTTCATACTTCAATCTTGCCCAGGTCCTAAGCAATGACTAATCTACTTTCTGTATCTATAGATTTCCCTATTCTGGATCTCCATATGAATGGAATGTTCTTTTTTGGTCTGGTTTCTTTCACTTAGAATAATGTTTTCAAGGTTCATCCATGTTGCAACATGTATCAATACTTCATTCCTTTCATGGTTGAATACTATTTCATTATGTGGATAAACCACACTTTATTTATTTATTAGTCCTTTAATAGAATTTTTTAATTTTTTGTCATATGTATGATGCTGTTATAAATATTGAGGTATCTTAATTCTTATTTAGGAGCTGGATTAATAATGTGGGGCTACAGTTGTCCTTGATTAAAAAAATAAAACAATAATCACTCACGTTTGCAGGGAGAGAGGAGTGTTTGATTACTTTGTGGTGCTATAGAAGCCTTGTCTTTATGTTCAGACACAAATACGAAGTGATCTTGTTTTTGTCTTTTTCCATCATGGTCACAGAGTGACCTTGTCTGTTTATTGTTGGGATTCCTTATATTTATAATGGAAGATGACAACCTAGCTCCTAGTTGCTAGCTTCCAGGACAGGTTTTCTACTTTCTTTCTTGTTCTCAGAGGTGCACGTCTTGTATGCATGATATGAAAGAAATATGGAAATGTAAATAAAGAAAATAAGGATGACATCCTAGAGAAGATGTCAGTGAAAAATGAACACAGACACTGCACTATGACAAAGAATAACAGAACTTAAGTACATAACTAGGAACAGGGAGGTGGAAGTTGTATGTGGGCTGTTATCAGCTCAGTATCTGGCAGGTCTGCTTAATAGCCTAACTGCCTGAAAATGGAATTGGCTGTCTTGAAAGCAAGTTTCTTACCTCTTTGTGTGTTTAAGTAGAAATGGGCTTTCCACTTGATTTTGCAAAGGGATTTCAGGCAAATGGTAGAATCTTATTTCAAGATCTCTTAAAAGATCTGACTGAATTTAAGTACTGTGAAATTACTTCACTAGAATTGCCCCACACCTGTAAGCATTTCTCAGCTCTGTACTCCCTCATAGCAGAAGAAAGTTAGCCTTTGTTGATCACTCACTTGCTTAGTGAGTGATGTGGATTTAAAGCTAAATCAAATAGAATCAGCCCTCATTTTTGTGCATGAGTACTTTGTTTTCTTAATATTTTCTGGCACATATTAGAAAACATAAAAAGAGAAACACACAGATAGAGTACTTAAGAGAAGGTGAGCAACCTCTGAGTATCCCTATCTGCTTTGGTCATAGTTCTACAGCAGCTGCCCAAGACAAATTGCTCAGGATTGTCACCTTCTTCTGGTTTCCATTATCTTCACCTATGCCACCATTCACAAACCTGGAGACACCTGAGCATAGCGTTTTTTGTTTGTTTGTTTGTTTGTTTGTGTTTTTGAACAAATATTCTTTTTAGATTCAGCTTAAAGAGAGTCTGCTGTTTACTTATTTGTTTTCCTGCATGACTCAATTGACCATTTGATTCACTTCATCTCACTTTCTAGGTCTTCCTTCACTTTCCACAAAGATGTACAAGCAAGACAAAAAGAAGACATAAACTGTGCCACTGGGCAATAATTTCCTAATTCAAATATTATATCTGTATTTTCCTCAGTGCCACTCCAGCCTGCCTTTTAACAAAAAGGATGATTCTCCTTTGAATTGAATTTTTGCTATTTATATTAAAAAACATTGTTGCACTTCCTTTAGATTGTGATTTTTTTTTAAAAAAATTTTAATCTTTATTTATTTTTGAGACAGAGACAGAATGTGAGCAGGGGAGGAGCAGAGAGAGAGGGAGACACAGAATGCGAAGCAGGCTCCAGGCTCTGAGCTGTCAGCACAGAGCCTCATGCAGGGCTCAAACTCACAAATAGATCATGACCTGAGCCGACGTCAAACACTCAACCGACTGAGCCACCCAGGAACTCATAGTTGTGATTTTTTTTAATATTCTAATATTTAATTTTTTAATGTTAATTTATTTTTTTTATTTTTTTAACATTTATTTATTTTTGAGACAGAGACAGAGCATGAATGGGGGAGGGTCAGAGAAAGAGGGAGACACAGAATCCAAAACAGGCTCCAGGCTCTGAGCTGTCAGCACAGAGCCTGACGCGGGGCTCAAACTCACGGACCACGAGATCATGACCTGAGCCGAAGTCGCAAGCTCAACCGACTAAGCCACCTAGGCACCCCTCCTACTTATGATTTTTTAAAGCACATTAACAATAAGCACTCAGAAAAACCTAGAGTTTTCATAATTATCTTCTGAATAAGAATACAAATTTTTTCTCAGTCCAGCATTTTAGGTTCCTTAAAATCTAATCCCATCTTGTCTTTTTATACTACTACTAATGGTAATAATGATGATGATAATAACAAAATTTATTGTTTTCCATGTTCCAAGCACTATGAAACCCTTTACAATGATGATCCATTAGAACTCTACAACATGCCTATAAATTAGAGAAGTTCTAGTATATCTTTTTTACAGGTGAGGAAATTAAGACTCAGATAAGTTAAAAAATTAATTGCCCAAGAATACAGTTATTAAGTGGTAGATTTATATACAAATCCAGATATGGTTTTAAAATTTATTTTCTTTCTTTCTTCTTTCTTTCTTTCTTCTTTCTTTCTTTTTCTTTCTTTCTTTTTGTATTCTTTCTTACTTACAACCTCTGTCTTCCAAGAATATTCTCCCCCAGTGCATGACTACTGTTCCTCCAAATATTTTAATCTCTTAGTTCTTTCTGTCTCCATTCATGATCTGTCCACCATCTCTTCTCCATTCCACTAAGAAGCTTCCTTTCCAATCTAGGGAAAGCATCAGGACAAATGTTATCTCTAAGAAAGGAGTCTTAACAATTGACTGAAACAATGCATGAAACATAATTCATGGAAATCTATATGTTTGAGATAGTGTAGGTGGTGCAGAACCTCAACAAAAGTAATTGGGTACATGGGGCACCTGGGTGGCTCAGTTGGTTAAGTGTCCGACTTCGGCTCAGGTCATGATCTCACAGCTTGTGAGATCAAGCCCCACGTTGGGCTCTGTGCTGACAGCTCAGAGCCTGGAGCCTGCTTCAGATTCTGTGTCTCCCTTTCTCTCTGACCCTCCCCTGCTTGTGCTGTCTCTCTGTCTCTCTCTTTCAAAAATAAACAAACATTAAAAAAATTTAAAAATATATTAATTTGGTACAATGACAAGGGAGAGAAATATCTTGACAATGAACAGGCATTAATATTTACTAAGTTCTTACTATGAGATATATAAGTTAATGTTCACAGTAATCCCACAAGGGAGGAAACCATTTGTGGAAGGACAACTCTAAGATGACCTCCAATGGTTTGGTAATCACACCCTTGTGAAATCCTGTCCCTTGAGTTTGGGGAACTTATGAATTGCTTCTAACAGAATATAGCAAAAGAAATGGGATGTCACTTGGTAATTAACTTACACAAGATTGTGACTTCTGTTTGCTAGTTGCCTCTATTGCCATATTGGCATTCATGTCTCAAGGAACTGAGGGTAGCATCTGATCAAAAATCCTTGAGGAATGGAGGCCCTTAGTCTAATAGCTCTTGAAGAATTTAATTCTGACAATGAGAGCTTGGAAACAGATCCTTCCCAGTCAAGCCTTCAGATTAGACTCCTTGGCTGTGACCTGGTGAGTGTCCATGTTTCAGATGCAGGTATGTCCTACTCTAAGTACTCCAGCTTCTTAAAAACCACTCCATATTTCTTCCTATAGTTTATGACAGATTTCTACTAAACACCTTAAAATATTTAATAAATCTCTTTATATGTAAACATGTGATAACCATACATTTTGCTGTTCTGAAGACCAGGTGAAGTATAAAAGAAGAAGGGCAATATTTATTAAATAAATATTCCTTTTCAACATGTTAAAGGTTACAATGGGATTGAAGGAAATTAAGACCAGACTAGAACTATTGTAAACATCAACAGAAGAACATAGAGGAAGGGAAGGAAAAATAAGATAAAAACAAAGAAGGAGGAAAACCATAAGAGACTCTTAAGTACAGAGAACAAACTGCTGGAGGGCAGGCGGGTGGGGGGATGGGTTAAATGGGTGATGGGTATAAGAAGGGCACATTTCAGGATGACCACTGGGTGTCATAGGTAAGAGATGAATCATTGGGTTCCACTCCTGAAACCAAGACTACATTGTATGTTAACTAATTTGAATTTAAATAAAAATAAAAATAAAATAAAATGACTGTCATTATCACTTCAGTCTCAGGTCACCAGATTTATTCTCTCAAGAAGATGTTTTTCAAATATCCCAGTAGAGAGCTTTTTAAAAAACTGATGTTTGGAAACAGCGTTTTCTATATTTATGAGGCTAAGACATTTGACTGACATTGAGTTCAGTCTTTTGCCCTGTGTATAGATATTCACTGTTCTTTTTCTCTGATGCTTTACTTGATTGAGCTAAACCAGTAAACTACAAACAATTTATTTTAACACTGAGTAAATTTCATATTCACTGCCTTTCACAGGTTTGTCTTTCTGTAACCTTGAGTAGAAAGAAATATTTCCATTCATCAAGTAGAGATTGATAAACCCATTTGATGATTACATTCTCAAGGAAAAAATGCAATCTATATAACACAATTGAAAAACAAATGCCTCAAACATATTTCACTAGTTTGTAATTTTATGCTTGTTAAATATTAATATGGTTATAGTTTAAAAAAGTTCACTTTTATTATGTTTAATTGTGATGAACAGAAAAGTATTTTGATCATGAAAGTTAATATTAAATTTAAGTATCATTAATCTCAGAGTGGGCTGAAGACTGTGTCCTTCTTTCTGCAAACATGATGCATTCCACAAAAACTGAATTTTGTTTAATTCTTCTTCTTCCTTCTCCTACTGGTCTGTGCATTTATTCCATCCCAAGAACAATTGCTATCGAAGCTGACAGGTATGGAGGCAGATTCACCAAGAAATCTTTTTTTGTACGTCTTGACAATTAACATGTACTTTGAAATAACTGTTGTCAAGGACACTCCACTTTGAAGAGCTTAATCAATTTGCAGCAGGTGTTAATGTTCACTGAAATATTTTATTAGATGGGATTGGGGAGTGAAGTTAGACTGGTCTAGTTGAATTTCAAAAGGGAAAAAAAGGCAAAAAATTCAGGGATGCCATTTCTTCTCAGCTCTGAGAATCATTCTTTCAGTTCTGCAACGTGGAATGGAAAAAATAAATTCTGAATATTAACCAGCAAAGTAAAATATTTGCCTCAAATTATTAAAGTCAGTGGTAAGTGCAACTTTTTTTTTGCTGGAAACCTTTCACAGGTGTATGACTATTGCTCCAGCATAGATTTTATAAATATAATTCCTTGACAACAAGCATTTCACTATGATTATTTACTTTCTATTTCACTTTTAATGTAAATCTAATTTTATCTTGGATTCATCTTAGCCTTGCATTTGGGAGGAAACAACACATCTACACCACATTAGCAAACCGCTGAATTAGAAGGCAAGTCTCTCAGCATTTGGAGAATAGTGATGGACCACTCAGCACGGTGCCATTTACCCAGGGAAGAATACATAGTATATCCTGTTTTCCAAGGAAACTTTAGCTGGCCAACTGATCTATACCTTTCTTCAGAACCCAGAATGTCTGTTTGGTTGATGCTTTGATAGAATCAATGGAGTTCATTTCTTAAAGCTAAATTTGTGACTCAGTGTTTGAAGTAACACTTTTGTTTGTTTGTCTTCAGTCATTAGGCTAAACACCAGTGCCTTGGGGCACCCCACCTTCAGCCCACCCTCTGTTTTCCCCGACTGTTACTTTAATGTTGATGAGGAGGTCATCACATCTTATTGATTTTGTTCTCCCTGGCTTCCTCTACATCAGGATATAGCACAGATGGGAGTCTTCAACTCATTAGAGGGAGCCACTTTAATACTGACCTCATCAATCTAGTCTCTTTCCACATTAGAGACACCATAAGAATTTCTACTTCAGAGAGTTCATCTTTATAGTTTTGCTAGTGTGTGTGCACCCAGGTGAGAAAAAGTTTCTAAGCTAGTGAGACAGAACTAGGGAAGTAGACATATTATTGTGGAATGAATAGGAAAGCTCGGGGTGCTTTACTAAGGATCTGAAAGTAGATTAGATTTATAACCTGCTTACGGTTATTTAAAAATACATACACAGCTCTTACAGATCGATATTCTTGAAAACACAACCTGGTTAGTGTGTTTTTTTTTTTTTTCTTAGGAGGCTAGATTGATGGAGAGCCCATTACTTACAAATTTAATCACCTCAAGGCAATTAAAGCAATTCTGTGTTTTCTTCTTTAGTGTTCCCCTGAAACGACAGCATCTGGACAACTTTAATTACCGCTTCAATTCAGCAAAATGCACAGAAGTGTCAAGTTTGGTGATTTAGCAAAAGGTTGTTTTCCCTTTTTTTTTTTTTTTTGCCCCTCATTCACATTTCTTGACTGTGGGGTTTGGGTTTATTTTCTGTTAGTGCTAGGGGAAACGACTACACATTTAAGGCTGCTGGTGCTGATAGGGAGTGTGGAGGGAAAGAGGACCCTGAAGGAAGGACACCCATGAGTAAGCTGAAATGATGGGCATTTAAGTCTTTAATGGACACAGTGTTGTCTGTGGATTCTATCTGATGTAATTCTTGATGAGGTCACTTTAGCTGCCTCTTCCAGGCCCCTGTTCATATTCCATTAGAACTAATAGTTTGAAAACTAGTCCCTGGAATGCAACTAGAACTCAGTAGAGACCAAATGCTCAACACTGGCCATTAAGTGACTAGGGTACTGCCACTGTGCCATCATGCACTGGGTGCTGCTCTTCACCAGGTCATAAGGTTGGGTGAGCCCAGCACCAGCCCAGCATACACTGGATATGGTATATTATGGAGCATGTTTAGGAAGGGCCAGGGACACAAGTATTTCATGTGAAAGGAGCTTAGATCTCCGTGCCACTGATTCTATTCTAATAACGTGAAACTGACTCTTTGAGATAACACATGCCCGACCATTCTACCCCAAGAACATTCTGTTTAATCTAATTGATTTATGAGCCAGCTTTGCAGAAAGTTGATCTACTGCCACAAGACCAAGTAAGATTGGAACAAACCAGGAAGAAGTCTTGGAGGTGCACAAAAGGGTCTGAGAGTGAAAAAAAGTAACCTCTGCGATGACACACACGAGATCTCCCCAAAATCACGCTAGCGCTGCCCCCATCTTTTGTACATGGGACATAAGTGCCCGGATGTCATGGGGGCACCTGCACGGAAGCAGCAAGGTTCTCCCCTCCCCCACCTTACCTTTTCCCAAAGTCCAGTCAGCTCAAACACCTTCCCAGATACCTAGCCCCTTGTAGAATCCCATAAATACTCAGCTCCCTTTATCCTCAGAGAGGCAGATTTTAGAAATTTCCTCCCTGCTCCTTGCTTGGTGCTCTGCAATAAAACCCTTTTTCTCTGCCGCAAAAACAGGTGTCAGTGTTTGGCTCACTGTGCATAGGGCAGGATCCTTGTCCAGTAATAAACACTTCTTCAGCTCACACCTGTGGTCCCTTGGAAGATCCCCTATAACCAACTGATAAAGGATTAAAAATTTTACACTTAGTTCATGAATTAATCAGTTTGATGTATTGATGTGTGCAGAAAATAGATTGCTGCCACATTATACCTCTACTGGAGTAGCTCTGAGAGACCCTGGATAGGATCCAATGGGCAGAACCTAGAGCAGTAAACTTGGTCATACACTTATTGTGGAGAGAGCTATGTATGGCCTGAGTTAAGGACTCCCAGGTATGTCTGATGACTTGTTGGTGAGGGAATTGGAAGAAGAAAAAATATATTGGAAGGTGGGAGATGAGAAATCTGGAGCAGTGTGTGAATGAATCTTTGGGAATGGGCAAGAAAGTGTGCAAATATTTGTGCTTCATATCAGTCAGTACCTGCTAGAGAGCATCTACCTAGAGAGGACACTAACCTGAGTTAATGAATGACTTATCCAAAGGGTGAACACCAGCTTGTATAACTGGACAACTCCCTGCTTGTCCAAAGGAGATATGCACAGGGGAAGAGAATGCTACCATTGAATTTATGAACTGTTAGCAGCAGAAATAAAAACTGAGGCCTCCGTATGGTACCATCCTTCACATGTTTAAAGGCGATCAACCAGATACTTGGTGACAAGTCAATTTTAATTTTGGGGAAAGTGGTTATTTGTACATAATGAGATTGGTATGTGTGCTAGGTCTTGGTTTAGGGCCCTTTCCACAATGCCTCATCTTACACTATTTGCGGGTTCATAGAGTTTTTGATTTAGGAACATGGGATTCCCCCGGGGCCATGGGTACATGATTACAGGATCCATTGTTTGTACCATTTACTGCATTATCCAGAAGCTGCTGGCCTAAGAGAGCATTGGAGCTGCCTCCTAAAGGTACAGCCAAGGTGTCACTTTAGAGATGATACTGTATGGGTTTGGATTCTGTTCTTTAAAAATAGTCTCTACTTTGAACCAATAACCTGTCCCTGATACCTGTACCTGGATTCAGGGCCCATGGAATGGACTTGGCTCTTACCTTACTATTTCTTACCATCACTCAAATTTGCCTATGGAGAACTCATGCTTTCTGTTCCTATAGCTTTAATCTATTGTATTAGAGACCTTTGTTTCAGGATTGAGTGGGAGGTGCTTCTAACCAAAAAATATAGTAGGAATTCCACCAAACCTAAAACTGTAGCTGGCCATTTTGCATTTCTTATGCCAGCTGGTAGTAAAAGAAGTTATATTGGCAGGGGTGATGGGCCTTTATAGCAAGAGAAGGAAGTTGAGGCTGCTTAATGTGGGTGGGCAGGAATATGAAGAAACATAGGTGATTCACTGGAGCACTTCTTGGTGCTTCTATTTCCAGTGAAAATCATGAATGGGCAGTTGCCCCAATCATGGCCTGACAAGAACATGGTAAGATGGATGGTTAAAAAGGGAAATAATAAATATAATCCTCTATCAGTACTGTCTGTTACTCAGATGATCTATGATCTGTCTCTGGACACCTTGACCACATCCAGTACTACCATGTCTCATCCAGAGAGGTCTCTACTTGACTGGAAATATCCTTAGCCCTTCACAGAAACAACCTGGCAGTGATGAGAGGCTGTATAAAGCTTTTTTCTACCTTTTACCCACCTTTGCTAAACTTGGACATCAAAATATTCTCCAAGAAGCTGTCTGCTTTTGGGAAAGCTGCTGTGTCATGCAACTCCTCCTTGGTGGACCCTCTGAGTCTCACTCCTAGGCTACATGAGTGTTACTGGGTTTGAAAACATGATTCCCTACATCCATAGATATTCTAATACTGAAAAAAAATTATTTCCCATATGCTTCTGACATGAGGCTTTTCAAAACATCATCATTCATTATTTCTTCAAATGCAGTAATGAAAACTTTTATCATTATTGTTGTCTGACCCGAACAAAATGACTGCACCTAAACTTACCACTCTGTGAATATTCTTGAGACATTGCTTACATTCTCTCTTTCACTAAATTTGAGCCGCTTTATTCTAGAAAGCTTTTATAAGTAACAATAAAGCAAAATGAGGTGAAGAATGCATAAAACTTACTTATGTGATTGTGAGCTGTGTAATGAGGGACTATAAGTCAGTTGATAAAGTAGTATTCAATTAGACATATGGAATTATTAGGCACAGAGATTTATAAACCCAAAAAGTGGGCTAAATGAGAGTTAATTAACTGAACAATGGAACTCTCTCAGCAACATTCTGTAGTTTTCAAAGTAGAGCTTTTTAAGTCATTAGGTATTTTTTCCTGACTCAAAATGAAATTTTCAAATTCTACTGTTCTTAATTGCTGCTAGTATGGTATACCATAATTAGTTTCTGTTAATTAACCTTGAATTTGGTATCATACTATTTACTTTTACTTCCCTTGGGTGCTGATTTCTGAAGATTTTCTATGTAAACAAACATGTAATTCACAAATAGATATAGCACCAAATCTTATTTCCCAATTTATATGCTTTTTATTCTTGACCTTGTACTGATTTGGATTCCAGTACAATGCTACATACAAATGGAGACAGTGGTTATCCCAAACTTGTTCTGAATCATAGGGTGCAAATGTTGAATATGCCAATGTTATGTATCAAGGGGCTAAAGGATCTTTTTTTAATAGATGGTCTTTAGCAGATTAGGTTCCCTTCCTTTCCTAGCGTCCTGAAGGGAGGAAAATTTGTATTTACATGTGAATTTAGTGAACATTGAATTTAGTCAGCATTTTCTCTGTATGTATTTAAATTACTGTGTTTTTCTCCTTTATTCTGTTAATATACTAAATTTATTGATTAACATTCTATTACTCAAACAACCTAGCATTGCAAGTATAAACTTCTCTTGGTCATGATATTTTATCCTTTTTATATATTTCTGGATTTATTTTACTTATGTTTTGTTGAGATTGTTATGGTATGTTTATTAGCAGCATTAGTCACTAATTTGTCCATTTAATTTAAAATAATAAAATTTGTTTGCATAGAAATTTTAATAATTTTCCTATTCTTTTAAAGTCTTTAGGAACTATAGTGATAACCTCTTTTCTGTCCCTAATATTGGCAATTTGTATTTTCTCTCTGTCTTATTTCCTTCATCAATCTAGCTACCAGTTGTCAATATTCAAAGAATCAGATTATGGCTTTGTTAATTTTCTCTCTTGTATGACTTTTTTACTTGACTTTAGCTCTTATTTTTATTATTCACTTTCTTTTTGAGGTACCTCAGGCTCTGGGTTTTTAAAATATTATTGTTTCCCTCTTTCATTTAGAGTGGATGCTTTTTATTGATCTGTCTTCAAGTTCATTGATTTTTCCTCTGTCATCTCTATCCTTCTATTAAACAATTTAGTAATTTTTTTTCAGGTACTGTAATCTTATGTTTTAAAACTTTGGCTTTTTGAATTTTTTTTTACTTCCCTCCTGAGATTTATTTTATTTCTTCACTTAATATATATAAAACATAAAAAATATACATAGCTATATACACATACAATACACTATATATGTGTTATGTATATACAGAATACAACATATGAATGCTATACACATACAAAAGACAACTAATACCAATTCCTAGATCAATCAGATGTTGTAATTACAAAGAACTTCAAAGCTGCTATTATAACTATGCTCAATGAGGTAAAAAATATACATAGCATGTAGTTAAAATAGCTGCTTTAAAGTCTTTGCCTGATAATTACATCTGACTGATCTAGGGTTGGTATTAGTTGTCTTTTCTTGTAAAGTTCTTTTATAATTTTCCATTGTAAATTATATCCACTGCATACCATGTACTTCCAGATTGTGTATTGGATGCTGCAAATTTGTCTTGTGGAAATTCTGGATTTTTTCACTACCTGGAGAATACCCATCTTTTACTTTAGCATGGAATGCACTTAGATCCTATTGCATCTTTTCACAGTTGGTGTGGCTGCAGCTCAGTTCTCAGCTCCGTTCTTCCTGCCTTGGCTGCAAATATTTTCCCTTTTCTGCACACAGGCATGGTTTAGGCATCTTAGAGATTTGGGTTGAATTTAAAACATATTTGGGTTTGGGGGTGCCTGGGTGGCTTGGTCAGTTAAGCATCTCAATCTTGATCTCAGCTAAGGTCATGATTCATGGTTCAGGGGATCAAGCCCCATATTGGGCTCCATGCTGACAGCTCTGAGTCTGTTGGGATTCTCTCTCTCTCTCTCTCTCTCTCTCTCTTTCTCTCTGTCTCTGCCTCTTCCCCACTCATGCTTGCGTGCTATCTCTCTCTTTCTCAAAATAAATAAACTTTAGCAATAACAACAACAACAACAACTCAAAGAAAAACATATTTGGGTTTTATTTTCCCACTGGTTCTATTTGGAGGCTCACACATAGCTCTATGGTGAAGGTAGCCCCTGAGGCTTTGCCCTGGTTCCTTCAGCCAGAAATATACTCGGTTCTTTTTTGGAATTTTAGGCACCATTATGTGGTCACCATGATGACTGTGTTGCCCGTGGGGCAAAGATGTAAAAATCGGGGTACTGGTGCCATGGCAATTGCTTGCTCCACATTTAGACTCCTTTCCAAAATTTGCTTTAAAAAAATCAGATTCCAGATTTCTCAGGCAATTGCCTTTCTGTAATTTGTTTAGAGGTCGCAGCTGTTATTTGCAGAAGGATCACTGAGACAGGCACACTCTTCCATAGGGTTGGGCTTCTAAACCTACCCAAATTGCTCTTTCTTGAGCTCTCCTCTCAGAGGTGGTTTCTATTGGACCAGCTGGTTTTGTGTTTTTGCCCCTATCTGGAGCCTCTGTTCCCTTCTCCCACTGCTGCCTGTCAACTTCCTCACTGCAGGGATTCAAAACTATTTGCATTGTCTAGAAAAGATGCAGTCAGTGCAAAATGTTAATGAGACATAAGGAATTTAATTTAAAAAATTTTGAAGACTTTATAGGTGAAATTGGGGAAGTGTCAATATCATAGATTCCTTAACATACTTAGCACCCCTCCTTTGATATGTTTTCCTTCCCAACTGCCCCCTTTCCACACTGCCATTAGTTCTTCTTTTTTTGGTTTTGCCATTCAGATCTTCCTTGGAGTACTTTTTCCTCTAGCTTCTGAATTTTACTCTTTCCTCTCAACATCAGCTTATTACTTTTAAATATTTAGTGAGAAACATCCAATGTATACAAAAGTAGAAAGAATGCTATACTGAACCACATATATACATCTCCCAACCGCAACAATTATTCATGGCTGTCTTGTTTAATTTATAACCGCATTTACTTCCTTGCTCACACCAGCTTGTTTTGAGCAAATCCCAGACATCATATTATTTTATTCATAAAAATTCCAGTTTGTTTCTTTAAAGGACTCCTAAAAACAGCTATAATATCATTGTTACCCACAAAGGACAGATAATAATTCCTTATTATTATTAGATATCCATTATTTGCTACTCAAAGTTCTCTGAATGTCTTGTAAATATTTGAAGTTCATCTTAATCAAGATCTAAATAAGGTCTATTGATTGTAATTACCATGTTGTGGGTTTTTTTTTTTGCTATTTGAGAAAGTTTGTATTTTTATTCTTGATTCAAATTTTCCTAGTAGTACCTTTGTTGAAACTATTATGCTTTTCCTTAGTGCTACAGCCTATGAGTTCCATATAAAATCAATATTGATATTAAATACTATTCCTCTCATTTTCCTCTCTTTCCCTGTCCCTCTAAACCATCCCCCCACCCAAAATCCTACAAACCCCTCTTTGTCACCATCTGCCCTGTCATTAGGACCTTGTCCATTCCCAGTTCTACTGAAAACGTACATCGTTTGTATCCTGCTCCATCCGTTCCTGTATTCCAATTTTCAAGCTAATACCCACTTAACTATCAGAGGACAAAGTTATGACTCCACAGACAGTGTTTAAAGACTCCCCTTTTTCCTCACTCTCTTGCCCCTGGAAACCACTATTCTACTCTCTATTTCTATGAGTTTGGCTTTTTTTTTTTTTTAAAGATTCCACATATAAGTGAGATTATACTATGCTTGTCTTTCTCTCTCTGACATTTCACTGAAGAGAAGTTTGTCTTAAACTCAAAGGGTGATTCTGAATATAAGAATTTCTTTCTCGGTGACAGGCTAGTATAATGCCCATTTGGCATACAGAGCTTTGCAATGACTTTCAAATCACAGGGGATATATATTTTGTTTCTTTTGCATGCTATTAAGCTCAAAAGAACTGTTGGTCAACAATATACAACCAGCTGACAGCATGCATGTATGCGACAGTAAATTCAAACCTTTAAATTTCCAATATTTAGCTAAAGAATGAAAGTCATCTGATGATATATCCCCTTGTGGTCATTTGATAACTTTATGTACACATCAAAATTGCTTTTATTCATTAAAAAATAATGAGATTCTTTCTAGATAGAAAGCATGTTATTCTTGGCTCTTTGACATTTAAGGTCCTTAATTTAAATTCAGAAAGTACTTTTACTTCCTTTGAAGACTCATCAGCTGTCAATAGCCTCTTACATTCTCCTTTCTAGTCACATATGAGTGTATTTCATTCATTTGTCTTAAATTCCTACACATTCTTAAGCATGTGGAAAATTTCTAGCCTGGACTTAAAAGTCACTTTCTCTGAAAAGGAATGACTTTCCCCTGTCTGTGTTTCCTTTGGAAATCATTCATATGGTTGGCAGAAAAGTGTAGTAGTTGTGCTCTGGAGTTATACAGGTCTGGATTTGAATCCCTGTGTTATCATTTACTAGCTGTTTGATATGGAGCCAGTTATACAACTTTTCAAAGTATCTCCTCCCCTGTGAAATGGAGGTAATAATGCTTAGTTCATTGGATTGTTGTGGCACTTAAATGAGATAATGTATATAGACTGCTTATTCTAGCTCTTGACATATAAATTTTGTAAGTGCTAGTTGTTTTTGCTATTATTTCTATTGGTATTGTTATTGGTAAGTGCTAGTTGTTTTTACTATTATTACTTTTGCCATATAATGTATTTCATGATATTTTCCTTCAGTACTGTCCCCAGATGATGAGTTCTTTTGGAATAAGGACCATTTCTTATTCAATTTATCATACATTCTATCTTACACATAGTCTTGCATATAGATGGACAATAAGTAAGCATTCAGTAGATTTTTGCCAAATAAGTTATTTAACAAACAACTGTGTTACCAGTTATTACTGTTAGTTTAATGTAGTTCATCATGTTATTACAAATAATTTTTTTAGCAACCATTGGTGATTTCACATAGTACTATTTGGGTTTAGTATACATGTTTTATTTATGAATACCATTCTGATATTTGAGGATTATTATGGAAAATAATGGCACAGATATGTTTTTTAAAATGCTTAAAAAGACTTTTAAATAAGAATTAAAAACTCTCATGAATGATTATAATTTCAAGTAGGAAATAAACAGTGAAACCCAGTTCACTCAGTGGCTAGCAGAGAGAATTAAAGGTTTATACAATCACTGAAATGGCAGAGGGAATAAATGTCTCTTTTTTAAAAGGAGTCATGGGAAGAACACAGACCATTACCCCAGCTTCTGTGGCACCATGGTAGTGACTCTCAGGAGAAGCCTTGGAAGCCAAGAGAAGCTACTAACTAATGATTTGTGGTGTCTTCTCTTTGGAGAATAATGAGTTTCCCTTATCTTCTGCTTTCCAAATATTGTATATGTCCCTCTTATTCAATAATTCTAAGGGCAAGGGAATTCTGGGACATGCAGTTTTAAATTTCTCCCTTGAAATGCAGAAGCCAACACATTGCTAACTTGCACCAGGCAATTCACTTTCAACACATTTTCGAGAGTAAAAAAATAAAGTGAAAAACCAAAATATTTAAGAATAATGAATTATATGTGGAAAGTTATAATCCATTGTCTGGTGGCTCCAATTTGTTTTTCATGCACCAGCCTCTTCTTTCTATTTCGGTTTCAGGTGTCACTATTGCTTCTAGAATCCTAGGAAGAGCTCACTGCTGAGGCAATACTGGAGGATACGTTTTTCACATTATAATGTTACTGATTTAAAATGCTGCCCACCACTGGTTATTTTCCATATTTGAATGGCAAAAAAAAATTGGATATACTTATGCCAAATGCATAGCATTTTGAGAGCAGAGAGTAACTAAGCATCACCAATTTCTATCAATTTCTTCTACTATTTCTGAAAGTCATCACCTTTTCATGGCCACCAACACCACACCCCTAATCCAAATAACCAATAGCCCAGACAGTTGTTGAAATTTTTTACGTGTATACATGCATCTTTTTTGCACATACATATTTGTTAGAGTAAATTTTTTCCATGTGAAAATCTTATTGCCTCATTTTTGTGTAAAATAACCTTTAAAGTCACTTAATATATTTCCATTAAAAAATAAAATGAATTATTTTTTGGATTATAAAATTAAGACAAGATATTAACAAAACATGCACAAAAATTTAAGAAGAAACAAAAATTCTATTACAAAAGTGTCCATTGCTAAAACTGTAGTGTATATATTTTTAAATGTTTTTCTATATTTTTCTGTACGCTAACACATGCACACATTTCCAAATTAGGCAGTAGTAGTTAATATATTCCTCTGGAAAGTCAACCTATATGTTTACACTTAGCAATTCATTATGAATATTTTCTGTGTCAATAGCTTATAAAATGAAAATCACAATGTTTGATGGCTATATACTTCATACTGTCAGATCATAGGGTCTTTTGCATTTTTTTTGTCATTTTAAACAATATTTTAAGTAGCATGTGCAAACGTACAGAATGATGAATGAACACGATATTGAAGAATTGTTGGCAATATGTATGTAACTTTATTATGTTTTATGGAAGGTAGGATTAGGATATTGATGAAAGTAGAAAAATAAGTTGCAACTAAATAGTGAAGAGCTTATTTGCTATAAAATTGAAGAATATGAAAAAGGTTAAGTGTTATTTATGTTAATCTTGGGTATAATTTTTTCCCAATAATGTAAATGCATAATTGTTTCATAAAATGTATTCTTGCTTTGAGTTGTTATAATTTCAGTCATGTAAATTTCTTATGAAGGTGAAATTCTCATAAAGTAAAAGTAACCATTTTAAAATGTGTAATTCATTGGCATTTAGCACATTGATAATGTTATGTAGTCAGCATTTAATATCAAGTTCTAAAACATTTTCATCACCTTAAAAGAAAACTCCAAATGTATTAAGCAGTTGATTCCAATTTTCCCTGACCCCTGGTATCTGGCAACTATCAATTTGCTTACTATCTCTGTGGATTTCCAGGTTTTGATTTTCACATAAATGGGATCATTTAATATGTAGTCTTTCACTTACCATAATGTTTTAAAAGTTCATTCATATGATAGCATATATCAGTAGTTGGTTATTTTTCATGGGTGAATAATATTCCATTGTCTGTATATACCACATTTTATTTATTCATCCATCTGTTGAGTGAAATTGTTGGATCATATTGCAATTCTATGTTTAAGTTTTTGAGGAACTACCAAGATGTGTTTCACAATAGCTGAGACATGAACATTTCCACCAGCAGTGTAAGAGGGCTCCAATTTCTCCATTCCCTCACCAAGTTTTGTTATCCCCTTCTTTTTAAATTATAATCATCTCAGTGGTGTAAAGTGTATCTCACTGTGGTTTTTATTTTCTTAATTACTGATGATGTTGAGTGCTTCATAGTCATTTACATATTTTATTTAAAGAAATGTCAATTCAAGTACTTTGCCCATTTTTAAATTGAGTGGTTTATATTTTGTTGTTGAGTTCTAAGAATTCTTTATATGTTCTGTGTTTAGACCCTTATCATGCATACTATTTAAAAATATTCCCTCTCATTCTGTGGGGTGTCTTTCACTTCCTTGATAATGTCTTTTGATGCGTGAAAGTTGTACATTTTATTAAAGTACAGTGTATCTATGTTTTCTATTGCTGCTCTTGCTTTTTGGTGTCATATGAAGAATCTATGACCAATCCAGCATCATTAAGATTTACAGTGTGCTTTCTTCTAAGAGTTTAATAATTTTAGCTCATGCATTTGGGCCATTGATCCATTTTTAGTTAATTTTTATAGGTGGTGTGAGGTTGAGTATAAATTCATTCTTATCAGATGAGGAGCCTGTTTCTCAGCACTATTTGTTGAAAAGACTATTCTTTCCTCATTGAATGATGTCAGCACTCTCATCTAAAATCATTTGAGTTTATTTCTGGGTTGAATGAATGAATGAATGAATGAATGAAATTTATTCCATTGGATTACAGGCCTATCCTTATGCCAGTTATGCAATGCTTGATCACTGTTTGTTGCTTTGTGGTAAGTTTTCAAATCATAAGTGTGAGCCCTCCATCTTGGTTCTTTTTCAAAATTATTTTGGCTCCTCAGAGCCCTTTGTAATTTGGTAGGAATTTGAAGAGTAACTATTCTTTTCTACAAAAAGTCCATTAGAAATTTAATTGAATCTGTAAATTCCTTAGGGTATTATTGTGATCTTAACAAGATTGTGTCCCAAACACACACCAGATGCATTTACATTATTTAAGTTTTCTTTAATTTATTTTAGCAGTGCTTTTGAGTGGGTAAATCATCCACTTCCTAGGCTACATTTATTCCTAGATGTTTTATTCTTTTGGATGCTGTTATAAACACAATTGTTTTCTTAATTTCCTTTTCAGATTGTTCATTACTGGTGTTTAGAAATGAAACTGACTTTTGCATGCTATAATTTGGCTTAATTTATTTATTAGCTCTTATAGTCTCTATGCATTTATATTCCAGATATAAGCTCATGACATCTGCAGATAAGGATGCTTTTGCTTTTTCCTTTCCGATTTGGATGTTTTTAGTTTTTCTCTTGCCTAATAACCCTGGAAAAAACAAGCATTCTTGTCTTGTTCCTGATTTTAGAGGGAAGGCTTTCAGATTTTCACCACTGGGCATGAAGTTAGTTGTGGATTTTTCATTAATGTCCTTTCCAGATTGAGGAAATTTCTTTCTATTACTAGTTTAAGTGTATTTATCATAAAAGATTGTTGGATTTAATAAAATTCTTTTTCTGTCTCAATTGGGTGATTACTCTATTTAAAAAATTGATTCTCTTAATGTGATATATCACATGGTTTAATTTTCATGTGGTGAACCACCCTTGCACTCATGGGATAAGTCCTATTTAGTCATTGCAAAGGCTTGAATGTTTGTGTTCCTCCTCATCCCCAAGTTCACATGTTGAGACCCTAATCTCTGGTATTGGGAGGCAACACCTTTAGGAGGTAGTTATAACATGATGGTGGAGCCCTCATGAATGGGATTAGCATCCTTATAAAAGACACCATGGAGCCGGCTTTCTGTCTCAGTCTGTTTTCCACTGTGTGAGGGTACAATGAAAGATGCCCACGTACAAAAAAGGTCCCCATGTACAAACCAGGCACAAACTTGGTCCCCACCAAGAAACTGATCCTGAGGGCACCCCAATCTCATACTTCCAACCTCCAAAACTGTGAGAAGCTACCCAATTGATTGTATTTTGTTATTGTGGCCTGGGCTACGATAATTGTGCTATTAATATTTTTAATATACTGCTGAATTTGCTTTGCTAGTATTTGATGAGTATTTTTATATCTATATTTATAAGGGATTTCATCTGTAGTTTTCTTTTCTTAGGATATCTTTGTCTGACTTACATATTAAGATAATGCTGTCCTCATAGAATTAGTTAGGAAGAGTGCTCTCTTCCTCTATGTTTTAGAGGAGTTTGAGAAGACCTGGTGGTAATTCTTCCTTACCTGGTAATTGGAAGAATTGGTAGAATTCTTCAGGATAGCCATCTATTCCTGGGGTTTTCTTTTTTGGGAGTTTTTTGATTACCCATTCAATCCCTTTACTGGTTATAGGTCATATGGATTGTTTTTTCTTTAGTTTGTTTATGTAGTTTGTGTTTTTCTGGGAATTTGTCCAATTCATCTGTGTTGGTAAACAGCCACTTATAAAGTTCTCTTATAATTCTTTATATTTCTATTTACACAAGTTTGGTAGTAATGTTTCCACTTTCACTTCTGATGTCAGTAAGTTTTGTCTTCTCTGTTTTTTTCCTAGTCAGTATAGCTAAGTGCTTTTCATTTTTAGTGATCTTAAAAAAAAAAAACAACTTTTGTTTCTATTATTTTTGATTGTCTATTTCATTTATCTCTGATCTAACTTTTATTATTTCCTTCCTTTTGCTGGCTTTGGTTTTAATTTGTCCTTTTTATAGTTCCTTAAGGTGTAAAATTAGATAATCAGTTTGAGGCCTTTCTTCTTTTTTACTGTAGGTGTTTATAGCTCTAAATTTCCCTGTGAACCCTGCTTTTGCTGCATCCCATAAATTTTGTCACATTGTGTGTTCATTTTCATTCATCTGAAAGTATTTTATGATTTCTCTTTGTGATTTCTTCTTTGATTCATTGGTGGTTTAAGAGAATATTGTTAATTTCCACACATTTGTAAATTTTTTAGAGTTCCTGGATTGATTTCTATTTGCATTTCATTGTTGCTGGAGAAGATTCTTTGCATGATTTCAGTATTTTTACATTTGTCTAGGCTTATTCTGTGACCTAATATATGGTCTAACCTCAAGAATGTTCCATGTGTCCCATTATTTTTGGAAAAAGGCGAAGATTTTAACATGTCCTACCAAAACAAATAACCTGGCTCCTAACCATTCCTCTAGCCTTATTTTGTAGCTAACTCTCCTTATGCTCATTACTTCTGCCAAACCACTGTCATTTATGCCCTCAGATTTGCCCAGCCTCCTCTCACTAAAGGACTTTATACAGGCTGTTGCTTCTTCCTGGCATGCTGTTTCTCCCCCAAGCTAACATCCACATTATAGCCTCTTTATTGAACTACATTCTTCTCTTTAATAGAGCATTTCACAGTTGAAACATTAACATTTATTTCTTATTCTTATTAATGCCTATCTTCTCCAATAGACTCTAAACTCTGTGATAGAAGGAACCAAGTTTATTTTGACTATTATTTTGTCTCCAGAAGCTAGTGCAGTTCTTGGCATATAATAAGTTTTCTATAGGTATTTATGGAGATATATATAAATGAAAGTAAATGATATGAATCTTCAATCCTCAAATCACACTGACTATTCCAATTTTATTTAAGTCTGGTTACTAAACCGAAACAGCCTATACTAAAGGAGGAAGTCTAAATGAGTAAATTGGCAGCCATTATTCAACACATTCTTAGAATTAATATACAACACTTTGTCTGCTCCACTTGGGAAGAATGATTTCTTGATGGTACCACTCACTGAGTTATTTGATATGTTACATTTATTCTTATGGAAAATTTAAATGCCTATAATGTGCTAAACATTAGACACAGCATATAAAAGACAATTTGATAGTATATTAAATGTTCAGTCTTTCTCTCCTCATTTTAATTCTCTAATCAAAGCATTTATGAACTATTATCAGAGTTAATATAAAGGAGATGATTTTTGGATTTCTTTGAAACTGAAAAAAATCATGAATTTTATCTTTGTTTCATGGAATACAAATACATAATTAGGAAGCACTTTGCAAATAATCTAATACTCCCTCCTTAATTTACAAATAAGAAAGTTGAGGTTTAGACTGATTAAGTAATTAATTGAAGTCTCATATCTGGGAACTTAATCCCAAACTTCTAAAACCCTTAAGAGGACTTATTCCATTATAACATGTTGTTATCATAATATTTCTCAATTCATTCAATGCTTATTTATAAGAACTACATTTTCAGGGCACTCGGGTGGCTCAGCTGGTTAAGTGCCCGACTTGGGCTCAAGTCATGGTCTCACAGTTCATGAGTTCAAGCCCCATATTGGGTGAGCTCAAGCCCCACTTTGGGATTCTCTCTCTCTCCCTTTCTCTCTTCCCCTCACTCATGTGCTCTCTCTCTCTCAAAAATAAATTAATTAATTAAAAAAGAAGTTTAATTTCATTATACTAAAAATGCAGCTGCAGGGTGCCTGGGCGGTTCAGTTGGTTCAGCATGGGGCTCCTGATTTTGGCTGAAGTTGTGATCTCTGGGTCATGAGATTCAGCCCCGGGTGGGGCTCTTCCCTGACTGTGGAGCCTACTTGGGATTCTCCCTCTTTCTCTGCCCCGTCCTCCACTCATTCTCTATCTCTCTTTCTCAAAATAAATGCAGGAGCTTCTGGTTTGAGCCCTGAGGCAGTAATACATATCAGACTTGTCTTCCAACTACAAAATAAAACAACCTCATTTAGTCATGGGAGGAAAGACAGAGCTGGGGTCCTTGGGAGAAGAGAATCTCATGAGACAAATTTCCCCTGTCTCTGGCTTTCTTACTAGGGTTACTTCTTAAGCCATTCCATAGGGAATTCAAACCCAGAGTCTAGTGGCAATACTGGGTGGAGGAAACACAGAATAAAATTCAGGGCCAATGAAGTGGCTGGACTATGAGGAACATGGTATAAAGAAGAAGGTGTCCAGAGGGTAAGTACAGTATAGAAGTGGCCTTGAGTCTTTGCCCAAATACTAAGTGCTATATACATGGGATGAGATTCCCTAAAGTTCAGCAGGGAAGAGCTACTGGGGTTGGCAGGGTCACATAATGCTGGCAGACATGAGAGAGCAGCCCCACCAGAATGAACATGGCAGGCATCCAGGTGAGAGCACAGTAAGGCCAGAGCACAGGGCTACACTAGCCATAGAGTAAAGGACACAAGCATGAATAGAATGAAGCTGATCAACCAGTGAATGACTAAAACAAAGCTCAATATTTTCCTAGGAAGCTAAGATAATTCAAACTCTCTAACAGAATATCTACAATTTTCAGAAAGCCATAGAAAATGACTATATTAAGAGATGTTGGAATTATAAGGTAAGGGCTTCTAAACAATAATTATCAATATATTCACAATTTAAGGGAAAGGGGGATAAAAAGAATGACACATGGGGACTCAGCATAGAAATTCACATTTAGAAAAAGAACAAATGGAAATTCTGCATCAGCAAAATACAATATCTGCATTGAAAATTTTTTCTGACAGGCTAACAATAGATTAGATAGTACAGAAGATGGATTAGTAGGATTTGAGATGGGATAATAAAAACGGAAGCAAAGAGGGGCACGCCTGGGTGGCTCAATGGGTTAAGTGTCTGACTCTTGATCTCAGCTCAGGTCATTATCTCAGGGTTCATGAGTTTGAGCCCTGGGGATTCTGTCTTTCCCTCTCTTTCTGCCCCTCCCCCACTCTTTCTCTCACTCTCTCAAAATAAGTAAATAAATTTTAAAAAATGACTGGAAAAGTCAATGGCACATGGTCTATCATATTTGTGGTCAGGGTGCCAGAAGGAGAGGAGAGCGAAATTGGGGTCAAAAAAATCACAGAAATAATGACTGAAAAAATTCCAGATTTAATGAAAAAGATAAACCTGTGGCTTTAAAAATCAGGAAAACACAAAACAAACCATGTCATTTCAGAATAATAAAAACCACAGACAAAAAATGAAATCTTAAAAGCCAAAATCAACCACATTGATACTGGATATGGGGAACAATGATAAAAGTAGCTGCTAAAATTTCATCAGAAACAGAACAATCAGGAATAAAGTAGAATGACTCCTTTAAAATGGCATTACTAACCTGGAATTCTCTGTCTTACAAAAATGACTTACAAAAATGAAGGCAAAATAAGCATATTTTATGTAAACCAAGGTTGTTGGATCATTTGTCTTTGGGAGACTTCCACTACAAGAAATCCACAAAGTTCACTAAAGGCAAGGGAAATTATAGCAAATTGAAACTCAGATCTATGGAAGCCAGCAAAGAGCACTACAAATGACAAATATGCAGCAAATACAGAATAGTCCTTTTTCTTATTTCTGACTGTCTTTAAATGAACACTGATTATTTAAAGCAAACATTAAATGCTATTCTGGAGCTTATAATATAGGTAGAGATAAAATATGTATGTGAAAGATAAAAGAAAGTAAACTGTTATAAAGTTTTTAAGTTATAGCAATATTAATTAAAGGCAAAGTGTAATAAGTTAAATATGCATGTTATAATGTCTACAACAATTTAAAAATTTAAAACAAAGAAGTATAGCTTAAAAGCCAATAGAGGTCATAAAATTAAATATTAAAAATTGGTTCAAAGAAAGTGGGGGAAAGAGAAAAGAATAAATAAATATAAAACAGAATAGAAAAATGGTAGACTTAAAACAAGACATATAAAAATTACATTGAATACAAATGGACAACATACAGCATTTTAATTTTTTTCAACATTTTATTTATTTTTGAGAGACAGAGAGAAATAGAGTATGAGTGGGAGAAGGGCAGATAGAGAGAGAGACACAGAATCCGAAGCAGACCCCAGGCTCTGAGCTGTCAGCACAGAGCCAGATGCACAACTCCATGAGATCAAGACCTGAGCCAAAGTCAGATGCTTAACTGACTGAGCCACCCAGGCACCTCTATATACACCATTTTGAAATCAGTGATTATCAGACTGGATAAAAAGCAATTAAATGCTATTTGAAAATATATATGTAATTTATTTTTTATTTTTATTTTTTTAACTTTATTTATTTTGAGAGAGGGAGAGAGAATATGAACAAGGGGGGTGCAGAGACAGAGGGAGAGAGAGAGAATCCCAAGCAGGCTCCGCACTGTCAGTGCAGAGCTGGACTCGGGGCCTGAACCCATGAACTGTGACACCATGACCTTAGCTGAAATAAAGAGTTGGAAGCTTAACTGACTGAGTCACCCAAGCACTCTTGAAAATATATAGTTTAAGTAAAAAGACACAGATTGTCAGGAGTAAAATGATGGAAAAAATACCATGCAAAAACCAACCATAAAAGTTTTGGACTGATTTATTGCTTTAAGACAAATTAGCATTCACAACAAGAAAAATTCCCAGAGAGAGACATTTCATAATTATAAAAGGGCCATTAGTAAAAACAAGAAAAAATTCCTAAATGTGTAAGCATCTATAGTAACATATGCAAACAGGCAGGAAGAAAGCGTAGATAGGTCTACAAGGAGAAACAGACAAATTTAAAAATGAGGTTTTTTACACCCTGTTCTCTGTAATGAATGAAACAAGTAGACAATAAATTTAGTAAAGAATATGAGAATCTGAACCACACTACCTACCACCTTGACCTAACTGAAAACTATCCAACAGTATATTCTTTTCTGTTTTAGAAGGAGACGTCATATGCTAGGACATAAAACCCAACTCGGCAAATTTAAAAGGACTGAAATCATACCGAATTTGTTTTCTGCTCATAGCAAAATTAAAATAAACACAATAACAGGAAGATAACCTGGGAAATCACCAAATAATAATAACACACTTCTAAGTAAACTATGGTCCAAAGAAGAAACCACAAGAGCAATTCAGAACATATTTTGAATTCAAAGAGAACTAAAACTCAACCATATCAACATTACATTTGAAATTTATGTTTTTAAATGATTAAAACAGAAAAAAAATTAAGATAAACTATCTTAACAATCTAGAAGAGGAGATAAAACTCAACATAACTAGAAGGGAAAAGTAATAGGGATAAGAGGAGAAAACCCCAGAGTTTTCTCCATTGGTTTACATACCCTCCCACCCCTGTCTCTGTGTTCTGTCTGAGTCACTTTGGTGAGTAGGTTCAACCAAATACAGGAAGACCACCAGTCAGGTGTCTCTGCACAAGTTCATCATCCATTTCTACCTCTCCTTTAGGATGTTTAAATATAGAAGAAACCTCCCCAGACATCCAGTTTCTTTAAGGGCATGGATTCAACCAACAGATCATCCTGCCAAGGATCACCTCATCTAGGCTGGCAAAGGCTGAAGCCCCACACCCTTCTTTCTTCAGCTTGTCTGTTGACTCTTGCTGATATTAGAGCCCATAAACATAGGAAATGACTTGAGGCTGGAGAATGGTGATTGTTTCCTTAGCAGATGCCCTGGTGGCAGAGGACTAGAGTCTAGGTTTCCTAGCTTCTGGTTTGGCAGTCTTGTTAGTACATTTCTGGTTTTGAGTCAGTAGTGCCCCTGTGTGCCATAGTAACAATAAGATAGTTATTAACTACGTTATCCTTCCCTGATCCAGTAGTGAGGTGCCTTAATTTACACCTGACAAGTGAATATTAATGTTTAATGAATTGATGGATTATAAACAATAATTTAATATAGGAAATTAATGTAATTATACATTAATATAATAAATTAATGAATCTAATGTTAAATCAGTTAAGCACAAGTGCTCTTTCTAAGGGGTCTTTAAGGAGAGACACAAAATGTAGAAGTTTCTGTAAAAGGCCTTAGAAATGTTTTGTGGGAAGAAAGGGACATGCTTCTTGGGGTGGCCCTGAACTCCAGGACTCAGGAAAATTCCATCTGGTGGAAGGAAGATGTCTTGTTTGGATGAAAACTACAAAGCAAATGAGCCTTACACTGAATGCTGTCCTACAGAGCAGTGGAGGAGGCAGTGCTTCAGATGGAAATAGAAAATTTTGCTACATGAAGTGAACATCAGGAAGACAAAATAATTCTATTGGAATGATAGAGGAGAAACATTAGTCTAGAAGTCTGAACACCTGAGCCTGAATCTTTTTGGGTCATGTTTGACATGTCACTTTATCTCTGTGATCCTCCCTTTCTGCATTTGCAAAGCAAGCGTTACCGGTTCAGACTCCTCCAGGTCTGTGGGGAAATGACTGTATGAAAGTTAAATTCAGCTCCATTTGACAACAGACAAAACAGTCTCATTAAGTGATTATGGGATGACTTATGTTGGACAAGTTTTAGTCTGTTTATTCATAAGTTGGATTTAATACTTCAAAAGTGATACCAATTATGGTCATGTCTGAATATAGTGTTTAGATTTTTTTCTAGCATCAGTTGGAGATAAAGAATGTAACCTCTGCCCTAGCCCCGCTCCCTACAATTTCTGAAAGGGTGGGGGGTAAAGAGAGCATTTTGCAAACCTTAAATCTTTGACTGACGTTTTGGCACTGCAGAAATTTCTCCAGCCTGGTATGAGAAACTATTTAATATAAGGGAAGCCTCAGGGGACATTCTAGGACAAGTGGCTATGCCTCAGGAATATTTGTACCCAAGCTCAGAAGCTGCATTTGAACAAATTTTAGGTTTGTTTTGTCCTATGAGAAAGAGCCACAATTAGCCTCTTGAGGCTTCCCCAGCTTCACACAACTTCAAACCCATTTTTTCCTTGCTCTGGATCTTCTCTAGTGCCGTGGCCATGGGTAACTTTAGGCTTTTAAGCATGTGGGACTATGGAGTCACCACTGACTCATTGACTATGGATCAGGCCCCAGTGGACAATTTTCCCCCTTTCTTACCTCGGGGGAGGCAGATATATTTCAGAAACTCCTGCAAGATGGAACAATGGTAACAGGAGCCAACTCCATTAATCATTGTATTAGCTTTACCCGCTGTCCATAGTTCCATCCCCCATCCTTATTTCTGCTTTTGTGAATTACTTTCCTAAATAACCTACCTGTACAAAACCTTCCTCTTGGGTTTCTTTGTGGGAAACCTCAATGTTATTAAAAGTCTAAAATATTTCACTAACACAGGCATCTTTACCATAGTATTCCAGCTGTCCATCTAAAATGTGTGGTTTTACTTTGGCCCTGATAATGACACAAAGTAAAACTCATAATTCACTGAGACAATGGTGATTCTTTTGGTGGGGAGGGTGTATTCCTATCCACTTCTGAGTGAAAAGGCCTCAAAGAAGGAACAAGGACAAGAGGAAACAAATATCTTCCATTCAAGTTCAGATACCTTCAATTCAAATTCAAATGCCTTCCATTCAGATTTGCCCAATTTTCCATCACTTATTTAATACAATTAAGTCATGGTCACATGTCTTAGTCACAAACTTAAAATGAATATTGGAATTAGTTCTTGCTGAGACCTTATTTCAGAACAGGAAGGTTGAGTGTCTCTATAAGTAAGTAGCAAATAAATTTCATTATGGAAAACAAAGGCAAATGCTATTTATACTAAAGCCAGAATTAACAAGTATTTCTATTCTGTTATTTTCTCTTAGATGTTTTTAAGTAAAAGACAGAAAATATCATAATTAAGAGATTAAAAAAATAGACTGATACAAATGCTGTTAAGTGATAGAAATTTTTAGGATACAAGACAAATAATGTATTATTATAGGGATGTAGGTATGAAGTAAAAGTGATGGTCTTTTAAAATAAGGTAGAGAAAACGGAAAAATTGAGCACCATTTACCCAAATAATTTCCACCATAATCATATTTGTCATTTTCTAAAATTGTCTCAGTTGTATTTTATCTATAATGGGATGTGGGAATCCAATTTTTGTGAATTCAGTCTTTAAAAAAAATCTTCATGGCAGTGGAGATTTTGAGGTCCTGGATAAAAACTATTCAGTTACCTCAGCAAAAAATCGATACAAATAGTGTGTGTGTGTGTTGTGTGTTGTGTGTTGTGTGTGTGTAACATAGCAGTTGGCAAATATGGCCCATGGGCCAAATCCATTATTTGTATGGCCCACAAACTAAAAATGAATTTTACAGATGTTCATTTACAATGAATACTATAATAAAGAATATTAACTTTATTTTCTTCATTTGTTTTAAAGTTTTTATTTAAAAAGATTAAAGCTCTTCAGGCACAACTCCTTCCTAGCACACTTAGGGTTTGATGTGTCAAATGCAATACAGTTACAACCAATACATCAGGAAGGGATGGGAAACTCCTGATTTCATACTTAAAGAAAAAAGAGACCACTTCAAAGAAAGTTAAAAAACATTTAAAAAACATTTCAGAGTAATTGCCAGCATAGTTGTCTTATATTGGCATTCCATTTCTAGCCACCTAATCACTGCACACACAGGATAGAGCTGAGAAATAGTGTCCCAATGCAAGGTACAGGATGAGGTAATTTGCAAGAACACAAAAGTTGCTACTTTGTAAATCCTTGCTCCACCCCCACTCACCTAATCGGGTCTTTTTTTCCCCATGCTTCTGCACCGACTTGACTTCTTAAGTAACATTTTAAGAACCTCTACATATGTATTTTAAAAGGCATGCCAGAGTCTTCTGCATTCACCTTCAGTTTCTTGAAAGGTCTGATGTGTGTTAGCAGGTGCAGCTTCTATAACACTCCACATCAGCCTCAGCCATACCTAGATTCTCTGAGCTACAAGGGTGGGATGTGGAGTCTTGATTTACAACCCCCTTCCCAACCTCAAAAGAATTCATTAGCCCTAAGTGTCCATTCATATCCCAAGCCAGTGCAAATATAATCACAAATTGCATCTCTGGAAAATCCCGTGCTTTTAGCTTCTGCACAAATTCAACATGGCAACTCCTGCAGCATTCTAGGGCATAGCCAGGTTAACAACAGGAAATATCCACTGTAAGTGGCCAAAGGTAAGAAAAGCACCCTGCCACACAGTCAGAACATTTTCCCTGTGGTTGAGAAGCATTTTAAAAGGAGGTTTTAGCTTCCTCTAAAGTTTACCTTTATGTTCACTCAAGCTACCACCTTGATAACATTGCTAGAGCCAAGAAGGGTTATGTGTACCCATGACACCAGGTGAGAAAGGCTTATGAATCTATATAGGTAGAGGAATGGAACTAAGACTCCAGGCCTTAAAGTATGTTGGAAGAATTTTTCCCAGTTCCTATGGGCAGCTATGTTAATGAAATAGTGGCAGAAAATACAGAGCTGAAGGTTTTGCTATTATACTTGGAAAACTAAGCTTCGCTTGGGAAAGCACCTGATAACCTTAGGTGGTTGAATTCCAGTGGAAAATCCACTGCACACACACACACACACACACAAACAGGAAAACTGGCCACTTCTCCATCCTCAAACCCTGCACTGCTGATACACAAAGTAAATGTGATGGCAAAGTTTCCTTAATCCATAGAGATGCTTTGGTTTGTTGCTTTTTAAAGGCTTTTCAACCCTGCCTGGTACCATGGGTTGAAGTAAGGGTGTATAAAAATGGGGGCCATGGGTGACCTCTACAAAACAGGACTCAAGCCCCTCAGAAGCTAATGTGAGAAACCTACCCAGTGAGACCTTTACACAGGGATCTTACCCCTCATCTTGATAATACAACCAAACATGTCTTTACACCAAATAAGATTGTTTACACCAAAGAATTCCAACACTGAAATTTCACATATGGCTGACTTTCATATACGAAGGACAAAGTGTTCTATACATATGGACAGAAAGGGGAGGCAGGGCTGTGAGAAGAGTTTACAGTTTTCCCACAGTGACAGGGCTACCGTTTCAATTTCACTGGAGGTAGGGGCTCTGCTCCTACCTGTTAGATGCATTTACAAGACCATGGGCAGGCCTTCCCACTGGGTGGCTGTGAGGGAAGGACGGAATAGGAGGAAAATAAGGTAGAAGGCTTAAAAGAAACTCAGTGGGGTCACATCTCCCATCAGTTCTTAAAGCCTTGCTAACTTGAAATCTATGTAGACAATGATTCTTTTGTAAATTTATTTCTTTTGTAAAAAGCAAGAAGTTATGCCTAGTAACTAACAATTCAAAATAGCCAAGTCAGAAAAAACTGAAAAAGATTTTGCCTTCCCCCTCTTACCAGCTGAAGGGCATGTTGGGAAATGAAAGGGGACAGAACTAAGGTGAGGAGACTGGGAAGGAAGGAATTACACTTTTTAAGTAAACTGAAACTAAATTATAAATGAGTTGGAGTTAGGGTTAGGTCAATAAGACATGATTTCTACTGAACAGACATTTTCAGGTCCTGTCTGCCCTTTGGGTAGATTTTCAACATCTCAGTGAAACTAAGACGTGTTTCTAGTGGATTCACCAGGACAACCTCACCAAAGCACCTTTGGAGCACAGTGATATTGGCAGCATTACACTGCTCTTAGAGTTTGAGTCCCCCCTCCCCTCCTTCCTTCCCACCTCCCCTAAAGAAGCTACATTTTTGTAATCTCTGGAGAGGTGCCTAACTCCTCTAAGTGTGGGATGGTAGAAATACAACAGTAGACATGGGAAGAGATCTTTACTCAAATGCAGCCATGGGGGTTGAGGCTGTTTTATTGTTGTCCTTTAATGATGAGCAACTGAATGTAGAAGGGAAGAAAAAAATTTATGTATGAAATATTCCACCTGTAGGTAATCTTTTAGGGGATCCCTGAGTTATGAAAAGTTTGAGTTAAAAAAAAAGAAAATCAGCCTTTATAATTTTTTTTAAATGATTTGAACTGTTATAAATCCACAAGCAATGGTTCAGACATGATGCTTCTGAAGTATTTCACTCCTCCCTACCAGGCACAAGTTGCACCAAGAAGAGAATGGACTCCCCTGCCTCTGTTTAGGGATCAGGAGACAGTAGAGGTCAGTACGTCTAAGTGGCAGGAACAAACATCCCAAGGGGATGTTGGCAGCCACAATCACTGGTGAACCTGACAGGGGTCTGAGGGGTGAAGGGGTTGGCACTGAAGAAATCCCTGATATCATATTGGCACTGCTGACAGAGATACTGCCACCTACCCCTCCTTCCCATGTGCTAGATGAGCCCATTCGAGCTTGGTCCTTCATAACAGTGTAGGAATAAGAGTGCTCTATGGCCTCTTTTGTGGTGAGCCATGACGGGAAGTCAGATTGTCAAAGCATTTCCAGGAAATCCAAGGCCTCAGAGCTGACAAGGTGCTGGTTTACACTGTGAACAAAGAATTCCTATTGCTTATAGGAGCATCTGCCCAACATACCATTGAAAGGTGTATCAAATTCCATGTTGCATTTGTCAATATGGTCATATAAGTCTTCTGACCTCAGAACCTTGGCTATCTTCAACAACTGATTGTAATTGTCACATCCATGGAAAAAATGGCTCCTTCCTTCCAGAAGATCATACTTGCCAGCATACAACCCAAGCTCCACATATCTGACTTATGTATAATTGTACATCTTATAGCCTACAGTAGCTCAAGACCTTTGAAGTATCAGGAAGTAATTTGGACATTATAACCTTAATCAGGATGGTAAAACTCAGCCAAACCCCAATGTATTAGCTACAGCTTTCTGGGCTCATGACCAGTCATGATATTATGAAACTTCATGTCTCTGTGCCTAATTCCTATGCTGTGAAGTGGAGTATCATACTCTAGGACTTTCAGAATCTCACACATGTAAAATCAAGAATCAGTCTGTTAACATCTGGTACAATTGCTTGAAGTGTGTGCTGTTCATGTGTTCAAAAACAGAGGCCCAGGGTCTTTTACAACACCTGTCAGTGTAATGATGTTGGGATTGACTCATAAATACTCCAAAATTTTTATTGCATGCTTGATTTTCTTTGTCTTTATTGGATTAAGAATTTTAACAACTTTTTCATTAATGTGTAATATTGATGTTGGCATGGACCCAACATGTCAGACAGGGTGGCCAACAAAGCTGGACTTGATGTTTGGGTTCAGAAGCCACTGGGGGGCAAGACCTCATTTCAACATGTTTTCTTCACTCTGTGGTGGAAGCGGCAGTGGTGTTTCTGGAGGTTGGCTTTGAACCTCAGTTAACTTTCCTTTTATTCCAAATCATTCTTTTATTAGTAGACATGTTTTACAAAAACTAACTCACATATATGCAAACAAACAAACAAATAAATAAAGTTTGTGGAAATTTATTTTCTCTCTTGTTACATAATAATACCGGCAGATAGCCTTGATTTTGCCTTCCCATTTTCAAAGCCTAAAATATTTACTTCGGACCCTTTGCTGAAACAGTGTTTTAAATCCCTACTGTAATAGTTCTTTAAAGATGAAACATTTTTCTGTATATTTGTGAAAAATCACTGTATTCTTTTTGGTGTTTGCAGTTAATATGATTTGTACAATCAAAGTACATTGAATAGAAACCGTATCCCCCCATATTTTGGTGTTACCTTTGAGTTGTGACCCTCACAGCACCAACATGCCCAAATTCCTGGCTTATGATTCCAAGGAACTAAGCAGTTTGATATCATATAAATAAATCTTGCAAAGAAGTCCCTGAATTCTGTATTGGGTTTACTGAAAGGAGTTTATGTATTTTTGTCCCTTCCTAGTGCAACCTATTATTTCTTTAGGGTCCAAATAGTACTTATGCACCAGGAGTTGACATTATTAACTTATTCTTGAATGTATAACTTAAGGGGCACCTGGGTAGCTCAGTCAGTTAAGTATCTGACTCTTGATTTTGACTTACGTCATGATCTCACAGTTTGAGGGATCGACCTCCCCACATTGGGCTCTGCACGGACAGTGTGGAGCTTTCCTGGGATTTCTCTCTCTCCCTCTCCCCCTCCCCCTGCTTGTACTCTTTCTCTCTCTCAAAATAAATAAATAAATATTAAAAAAATAAAGTATTTGTTAATAATTTCAACTATGAAAGTACAAATAGTTTTTAACAATGACTTCTACTTTGCAAAATTCAGTGGGGTTTTTTGAGGATTCCTTCAGACTAAACACTGATCCTTTATTCTTTCCTGAAAGCCATTTGTGCCCTGACAACTGGTCTCCCCATTTACTTCCTACATCTCTGGCAGTACTTCCTCAGCCTTATTTCTTGAATTATCTGCATTTGCTAAGTTTTCAAATATTGAAGTTACTCCGGCCTTAGTTACTAGACTCCTTTCTTACTCCACAGTTTCCTTAGTTTATCTCAGTCATTCCTAAAGTTCTCAGCTACTATTTGATAACTTCCAGGTAAGTATCTCCTCTCTATCTTTTCACTCACAGATCCAGGCCACCCAGAAGCTTTTCCAGAGCGCCAGCTACACCACAGTAGGGAAGACACACTGGTCCTTCAACTTCACATACATACTCCTAGCTCTTGATGGTTTACCTCCCAAACTGACTTCCTCTTCCTGATTCCTATCTCAGGGAAAGGTCCCAGTAGTCACTCAGTTGTACAAATGACAGATGGGGAATTGCCCCCACAGCCAGTCCAGGCCCATTGCCTGCAACTCAAATCAGGTCATGCCATTTCCACTGATGGTTTTCTATTACCCTGAGGTGTGGTGACCAAATGTCCTGAGGCACCCAAGACTGAAGCCCAACATGTGGGCCTCTTGGCTTTAAAATTGGGACAGTCTTGGGAAACTTGCTCCCATTTGCTTGAAACAAATGATTTCCGAGGATGTAGTACTCTGAGTGCTGAAACTCCGGACATCTAAGGCAAACTGAGGCAGCCTATTTGCCTCAGCCTGTTTTTAGGCTAAAACTAACTTAAAACCCTAGTTTTAAGACTAAGTGGTTAAAGTTCCTGAATACCCTGCCCCTCTTTCCTCTGTCCTCCTGGTTCCATTCTATGAACATGTCATTATGCTTGCTACCTCAGGGCCTTTATTTGTGCTCTTTCTGTTGCTTTTCCTTTTCCTGTAAATTGATTCTCTCTTCCCAACCATCATATTTTAGCTAAATCTTATTTCCTCAAAGAAATCTCTCTGATTTCCCAGACCAGGGCAGATCTCGCTGTTACATTCTTTCTTATTACTTTTGCACTTCTTTTTAGCACCTATTAGAATAGCAATTATATTATTCAATGTGTGTCCCTCTGGCTGAAATGTAAACTCCATGAATGTGGAGACCATATGCACATGTGATTCTTCAGCAAGGTCCCCAGTGCTTGGCACAGTGCTTACCACGAAGTAAGTGTGCGTGAATATTTGTTCAATGAATATCTTCTTTTACCATCCTATGGTTATGGTCTATTTCCACAGTGACAGTATTTCCATGAAAATATTCAGGTGGTCCTATTTTCTATAACTTACATATTTAATATCAAATCATATTACAAGTTCCTGGAATTATTGGTCCCTCCCTTTGTTTGCATTACAATTGTCTTTCAGCAAATCAAACTGACTGAATAGCACAGTCCTCCCTCTCAAGGACTACATTCTAGGGAAAACCATGACCACAAAAATGTCTGTACCCATATGAGCTGCCTCTGCTAGGTAGCTTCCATTTTTATCCTAGTGCATTTTGAAGCAAGACTGTGCATTCCAAGAAGTCTAAAAAATAGACCCTCTCAATCACATCTCACTGAATGAATATTTTACTAAAGATACCATGGGGCCATGTAGAAGAGGAGTCACACTGTAAGCCTCATACCAGGAACTCAAGGAACTGAGGAACAGAGATGACTCTGTTCTCCTCTGGGTGTCCCTCTCTTGATGTCATTTTCCCTATCCTTTTCACCTCTTACTGTAGCCTCCAAAACATTCCTGTGTTGCTGCAGGATAATTCAGTCCCTCCCCATACTCTACATGCCTCCCACAACAAAACAAAATCCCACCCTGGTCCTATAAGTCAGTCTCCTGGGCCTTAAGCACAATCTTGGGAAGTCGGATTTCATTTCCTTCCCACAGCCCTCCTTTTTGGAAACCCCAATTTTTTCATCCATAATACATCAGTCCACAAGGAGTATTAAGGCAGCAATTACATAATTAGGAAAGACAAGTATCTTCTGAGGAAAAATAAGTGGGAAATATGGTTTATTATTTTCACCAAAGTTGAAAAAAAATCCAAGGGAAATTGTGCCAGAATTCTGGTCAATAAGATCCTAGTAGCAACTTCTCTGCCAAGGATGCTGTTCCCTCATGAGCATAGAGTGCTTTACCACATGCTGCTCAACTGACCCCAGACATGCCCTTGTGCTATGCACTAGACACATAAAGGTGGTTCTATGGATAAATCCAGACTTTCTCTCATCAGTTGTGCCTCAGAGACCTCAGCTGGAGAGAATTGGCTGCAGGTTCTCAGGGCCCAACTGAGCTAATGGTGCAAAGAGAGGCAGAGGAGCCACCGAATATGCCAAAACTGCAAAAAAATATGAACAGAGCCCAGCTCAATTACAGCACCTTTTAGGAAAGCTCTGTGCATGGAGAACACAATGCCACAGATCCTACTCTGGTTATCTTTGCTGCTTTCTGTGTTGACTAAAAATAACCAGTCTTGGAAGAATCCTAGAGCCCAACAACGTCAGACCCGGAAGGGAACTGAGAAATCATCTGGTGTCTCTCCTTCACTCGTTAAATAATGAAACTCAAGGTTAAAGGGGTTTGTGCCACTTGCTGAAGGAAGTCACTTGGTTATTTGAAGATAATGAAAACAAACAGTCCTTCTGGTTTCTAGTTAATTGAGATCCAATCTTGAACACTACTCAATAAGGAATTTCCCCTAATGTATATGGATTTGTAGTCTGCAGAAGCAACACAATCAATGGTGTCCATTTTTTAAAAACAGAATCAGAGCTAAGTGAATTTTAAAATGAATAATTGATTAAAAATAGATTTAGTGGAAATAGTTGTAATCATCACTCTGCTGTTAATGGCTTGGAACCTTAAAGTGATTTTTAATCATTTGTTTCTTTCCCAAAGGTTTTAATGCCATCTTTAAATAAACAGCAGGATTTAATCAGTTGAGTCGGATGGGCAATTTCCCTCTTGAGAACTAGCACAGTATTAAAGCTCAGTGGATTTCACAGTTTCCAAACACAGCCTGTTGCAGTGGCCCTCTTATTTCTATATATTCCTCTAATTGTGGATATCCAAATGTTTGATCATAAGTCACTATTAAAGTCAAATTTGAAATGTGTTGATATCCCTTTAAAAGTGTAAAATGTGTTGATATCCCTTTAAAAGCACATCCCTCATGAGATGTGATCTCTAATCTTATATACAACTGCTTTACGGAAATCATTCCATATGGTGGCGGGGGGGTGGGTACATACAGGAGCCTGCTGGGGGCTGAGCAACAGGTTAAATTCATTTAGGGTGGGAAGTCGGTTTATATTAAGCATCCATTTTATGCAGCAACACTTTCTCTTTCTTCAAAGTCCTCAAAGACCAAAGATCTTCAAAGACCTTTAAGAGCTCCTATTCTTACTGTTGTCTCTCAACACCCTTCTGGGCACAGAGCAAGGCTGTATAATACCTATGAACTATTTGAGGGAGACATACAACTTAGTGTGCTTTAGACTTGATATCCATTCTCTTGTTCCACCTTCATGATAATTCTGAAGTGAAACAGAAAAGGTGTTATTATCACCATGTTATAAATGAAGATGGGGATGCAGAGAGATTAGGTGTCATGCATGCAGGAGCCTTGAGCTCCCTGTATTATCATCACAACACCAGTCAGGAAGGGAAGTAGTGTCTTACTTTGTATTAATTGGGTGGGAAATTGGCAGGTAAAACAGTTTAGTTATTGGCAGAAACTGAGAAAAACATTCTGTACTGCTTCATACTTCCTTTCTCAGAGACAAGAGTCTCTGCAGACTGTAGTCTTACCAGAGGTGCGGGGCCATGTGTCTCTTGACTATTCTAGAAGTATCTGTCATAGCTCAGTTTGGGATCCTGGGTGTCAGGGTCCTACGTTCCCTGGTAGATGTCAGAAAGTGAAGATGGATGTTCCAAACAAACAACTGGACTTTATATCTCAAAAAATTTCTTCAGCTGCAACATCTCATGACCTCTGATACTTTATTTTTCCTTTGGCACATGATCTCAGACACCAGGGCGTCACCTGTTTGTCTCCAGGACTAAGGACTGGTCTTTTGGGTTCAAGATTGGTGCAATTTTAAAATCCTATAATTAGTATGCTGGAGTATAGTTTAGTGATTGAGTTTGAACCTAGGTTTGAAGCAAGCTGCTCTGCCACTCACCAGCTGTATGAATAGAGGCAAGTTACTTATCTTATCTAAAGCTTCCACTTTTTTTCATACTTAAAATGCCAAATAAAGGTTGTTGAGAGAATTAAATGAGAATCTGAAAAATGGTGTTGCACATATAGAAAACTTGTAAGTGGTATCCATGGTAGCTATTAATGCAACTGCTAATATTGCTATTCCTGGCTTATGTTCAGCAGAAGAGGAAGCACATGCCTAAAATTCCCTGAAACCCTTGCCAGACATCACACATAAAGTTGATGGAAAGTACAAAGTATGCACTCCTTAACAGAAATGGACAGAAATCAATTCATCAACAGCTTTCTCCTTCAGCCCTGGTCAGTGCTGCCACAAAGGTGAAATCAATTACAGGTAGAACACACAAGAAAGGGAGAGAGAGATCCTAAAACCCAGTAGAGTGTCTGGCACAACCTACCCCTCCAAGTCAAATCTGCACACTTTTCCCTGTTGTGTGTGTGGAGGCTGACCTCTTTGCATTGCATCACCTGGGCTTCCTACTCACTGCAAACAAATGAATGATGAGACAGCACCCATATCAAGCACTCACTGGGGAAGGTTCAGGGAGGTAACATCAGCAGGACCAGTGTGGGTGCCCTGTTTCCCATCCATTCTAGAGCAACACACAGAAGTCTATCAAAGTTGGATGTTATTATGAAAACCTTGAGTTATGGCATTTTAAGCTGCATGGTTAGGGATGCACAGATCTCTCCAGCTGTGATTAGGGGCTGCACAACGTGGCAAACACTTAGACTCTAGAGTTTTCCTCTCAGCTGAGTGAGTGTGTTGGGGGAGCGCCAGCTCTGGGCATCCAACCCGTGAGGGTTTCCAGAATACATGGTCTTAAGCACTGGGCTGTAGAGCTTTCCATGGAACTTAGAAGGAGAAGCTATTTTGCTTGGAGATCAGTCTACAGAGATCACTCTTGGACATGTTAAATTTACCTCTCACTTGTCAAATTCTGGTTGTGTTTGGACAATGAGAAGTACCATTGAGACACTGCAGAGGGGACAGACAGAGAGGAGAGGGCATATCTTCCCACCTCCCTGGGGCATCTTGAGTCCAGCCAGGCCACAGCCCTCCTTCTACCTGGCCCTCCTACAGCAACAGCCTGCTGCATCTTAGCCCTTTCTCTTGCCTTTTAGGACCTAAGGCTGTTGCTAGTTCTGGTCACTTTCACCATCCTCTTCTTAGGCTCCCCTGTGTCCACACTGTTGTGATGAGTCCAGCCTTTGAACTTTCTTCTATTTGTTCATGTGAATGACCGTTTCCTGCTACAACCTTGCCAGAGAGAACATGGAAAGATGTCTAATTTATTTAAGATATGAGCATTGCTCATTTTAGTCACTTGGATCCATATGGGTCTCTCTAAAACATCACATTCTCTTAATATTTTCAAATGTAGTTTTTACTCTAAAGAGAAAAATATAAGAAGGAATTTGAACTTATGTTACAAAGATAAACAACTAAAAATTCTCTCCTTTGTTACTTCCTGTTTCACTATCTTAAGAGTAATTTAAAAAAACAAGTGTTATTGGAATTCCATACCTTACTGTGTAATCAAGGCAAATGTAGAAATAGGAAAGTTCCATTATTAGAGCAAAATTTCTCAAATGGTTTCATTGTCCAAAATGACTCATTTAGACCTGTCACAATTCTTTGTTTTTGTACCACGCTCTAAGCAAGTACAAATAAAAATAGCCAGGGAGGAGGCTTACATATAAGCTCTGGTACTAGGGTTTTTCCATGGGAAATTGATTTATTCTTCACAAGTCTATAAATTCAATTTACCTTCATGACTTCCTGTATTGATACAAATGCCATGGATCCAGGGAAGGCTTAAGCAGACATGTCTGGAAAACATTTCTCATTTTTCTTTCTCAATTAGATGAGCTAAAATTGCATTACAGACTACTCTGTTCTGAAAGATCATAAATATATCTAATACCCGCTGTCTGGAGAAATATAAAATTGTGCAGGCAGCTGCCCTCCTGACCCTGGCTTGTAATTTTCTCACATCTTCCAGTGAGGCCAGTTTTCCCTACACTCATTGTTAGCTGAGATCTGAAGAGACTGTCTATTTTTATTTTATATGGATTAAGAAGTGGTTGATTTTCTCATGTCCACTCATATATGAGTAATAAAGTTTTAACTTCATTCACCAAGCTTATGATAATTGGGTTTTAAAGCTGATTTTGGAAAAATCATTCATTCATTTATCACTCACTCATTCATTCATTGTCAGGAACTTTCTGTGAACATACAAGCTCTCCTTAATATGACTGCAAAGGAAATTAAAGAAAACAAAGTAAAAATGTATAATCAATCCTTTCATAAACGTTTGAGAATGTGCCAAATGCTGCATTTTGTGCTATGTTGGGAAATAAGTAACACAAAAGAATGAAGAAGTATGTCTGCATTTGGAGGGGTGTGGTATCCAATAGGAGAATGAAGGAGTAGAATCAATAAAAAGTCACTAATCAAAAGTTTGGCTTTATTCCAGGTAAATGTATAAAATGCTTCTGGGTGAATTTGTTATTTAAAATTTTGTTACTTTTCCACTGTCGATTAGAACAATTACTTGAAATCCTGGTCTTGTTAGTAAGCACCTCGGGCAAAGGGTTAGCTTCACTCAGTATTTTTATGTCTCGGCCATCTTCAGACTGCCATAAGACTCCACCTGGCCTAACACAAGCATGTCCTCAGTTGAATTGCTAACAGATCTTGTTTAGTACATCAGGTATTCATTGGTGTTTACTGACCCAGTCTACAGGGTCTTTGAAAGGGAACAGGAGAACACAACATCCAAAAGCACAGATTCTAGAATCAGATATCCTGAGTGTGAAAGCTGCTTCTATCATGTGGTAATTGTGTGGCCTTTGGCAAATGATTTAACTTTTCTGTGATTCAGTTTCTGTGTGTGAAAGATGTAAATAACAAACTAGAGCTTCTAAATTATTTAATATGACCATGGAAAATGGTCACTGAATATTGGCTTTACTATTGTTACCAACACTCTCTGAGGCTGCAGGATTCTAAAGTCCGGCCCATGTCTAAACAGGTATCTGGTAAACCTAGGAAGTGGCCAAAAAATCACATGGCACTGTTAAATTCTTCATTTTATATACACTGATATATCTCTACAAAGTATTTTGAACATTCAGTCTTATTTAAGATAAGAATATATTTATGTCTATATAATATAAAAGAAAAAATACAGTACAGTATAACTATATTTCTGCTCAAGCAGTGAGTCAGTACAGGGAAAAAAACCCCACAGAGACAGTAATCTAGAGTAGGAAAATCTAAAGAAATATTCATGGGAACTTACATAAAGTGGCTTAGGCAGGGAGGTGATGAGGGCTCTAGTCATCCTGGAGTAGATGGAGTAGTTAATCCTGGAATATATTATTTTCAATAAGCTCTTGTTTTATTAAAAATTAATAATTTTAACTAGACATTTTCAATAAAATAAAATGCCAATGCTTCCCATTCATTCATCCAAAAATGTACTAAGTACATGCACGAGGCACAGTGGGTGCAAAAATTAATACGCTGTGTCCCCCGTGACCTTGTAATGAAGGAATGAGAGACATCACATAGATATGTAGGTCAAAGGTTGGTCTTCAAAGTGAGGAGTTTTTGAGGAGTGTGCAATATATTAATGTATAACTAGAAAATAAAACTAATTAAAAAAATTAAGCAAAATATTCAAAATATGTTTTGACATTGGTATTATTTGGTTCATATGTCCAGCTGTTGCATGTTATGTGTTATATCACACATCCTCTGTACTAGGTATTAATGTATTATAGTATGTATATATTGTAAAAATATGTATGTATATATTGTAAAAATGTATTTGCATTATGTTCATGCATTATGTTGCTTATTTTTTTTTTAAATTTTTTTTAACGTTTATTTATTTTTGAAACAGAGAGAGACAGAGCATGAACGGGGGAGGGTCACAGAGAGAGGGAGACACAGAATCTGAAACAAGCTCCAGGCTCTGAGCGTCAGCACAGAGCCAGACGCGGGGCTCGAACCCACGGACCATGAGATCATGACCTGAGCCGAAGTCGGATGCTCAACCGACCGAGCCACCCAGGCGCCCCTATGTTGCTTATTTTTTACTAAACTAACTTCATAAAATGGATGAGGCCTAGAGTAGATTCCTGTAAGGAAAGTGCAGACTGGGGGTAGTACTAAAATTTCCAGCAAAGCAGCAAAAGCAAAGAGAAAATGGCAGCACCACCCCTCCCCCACTCCTAGAAGGACACTTCGTCAGCCTTGTTGTGGATGAAAACTGCGACAATCCTGCAATGTCTGCAAGAATTGGATCAAAAGGAATTCTAAATAACCAGAAAGAATGTTTGATATGTGTATTTATATACAATATTGTTATCAATGAACATCACCTCAAGTGTGTATTAGTCTTGAGATTTTGATTAATGATAGTAGAATAGATTTACAATTTATAAACACATAACTTTGAGAATGTGTCTTCCAAATTTCATAATGAGAGAGGCATGTGGTCAACAGTTTGGATACCACTAGATTTACATGTTATAATTCCAGGAGAGAAACAAAGGGGGACAGGCTTTATTTTCAAAATTCTTTTAATCTGCCTTCATTTTCTTAAAAATATTTTTCTCTTTTTACTTTTTTAATTTAATTTTTAAGTATAGCTGACCATGTTATATTAGTTTCAGATGTACAATATAGTGATTTGACAATTCTAGGAACTCCTCAGTGCTCACCACAATAAGTATGCTCACCACAATAAGTATAATCACCATCAGTCACCATTACATTATTATTGACCATATATATTCCCCATGCTGTATTTTCATCCCCATGACTTATTAATTTTATAACTGAATGTTTGTATTTCTTAATCGGCTTCACTTAGCTTGCCCATTCATCCCTCTACCCCCTGAATAGACATTTTCCCAAAGAACACATACTGAGGCCAACAGACACATGAAAGGATGCTCAACATCACTCATCAGCAGGGAAATGAAAATCAAAACTACAGTGAGATACCACTCATACCTGTTAGAATGGCTATATCAAAAAGACAAGAAATAACAAGTGTTGGTGAAGATGTGAGAAAAGGGGAACCTTGTTCACTGTTGTGGGAATCATAATGGTACAGCCACTAAAGAAAACAGAATGGAGGTTCCTCAAAAAATTAAAAATGGAACTACCATATGATCCAATGATTGCACTTCTGGGTATTTACCCAAAGAAAATGAAAACACTAATTCTAAAAGATATATGCACCCCTACATTTATTGCAGCATTATTTCCAATAGCCAAGATATAGAAGAAACCTAGGGGTCTATCAATAGATGAATGGATAAAGAAGATGTGGTGTGTGTGTGTGTGTGTGTGTGTGTGTGTGTGTATGAGAATACTACTCAGTTTTCATTTTAGGTAGTTTAAAACAACTTTATCTCATTCCATTTGCACATTGACAGGTTTTCTTTGTATTAAGTGTGGAAGGACTATTCCAAAGCATCCCTTCCAGCTGTGAAGACACACTTTACTTCTTAAATATCATACATTGCACTTTTTAAAAATATAGTTTATTGAAAGGGCGCCTGGGTGGCTCAGTCAGTTGAGTGTCTGATTTCGGCTCAGGTCATGATCTTGCAGTCTGTGAGTTGGAGCCCTGCATTGGGCTCTGTGCTGGTGGCTCAGAGCCTGGAGCCTGCTTTGGATTCTCTGTCTCCGTCTCTCTCTGCCCCTCCCCGCTCATGCTCTGTCTCTCACTCTGTCTCTCTGTCTCTCTCTCTCTCTCTCTGTGAAAAATAAATAAAATATAGTTTATTGTCAAGTTAGCTAACATACAGTGTATACACTGTGCTCTTGGTTTAGGGAGTAGATTCCTGTGATTCATCACTTACATACAACACCCAGTGCTCGCCCCAACAAGTGATCTCCTAGTGGTATATTGCTCATTGTACAGTCGACATGCTATTGTCAGAAGATTTAAGTTACTGCCTTTGCACAATGGAAATTTTCAGATTTTTTATTTATTTTTTACATTCAGACCTTACTGTTAACATAGAAATTCTAAAGAGTCTTGGAAAAATGCATCTTGAAATTTTTTAATAAAGGTATCTCTTTAAATATAAATGATTTAATTAAATTTTGGTACACTTGTTTTTGAGAGCTTGTGCCTCTTTGTTGGGTCTGGTAATAGTACCGGGACACTCCTGTATTTTTATTTTGATAGCATTTATAATTCTCATAAGACATCTTATGCACAGTGTCTTGCTTGGTCTCTTCGCAGTGCAGAGAAAGGCTCAGGGTTCTGAGGTGAGGTTGACCTGGCTACAGTTCTTTTTCTTGCCTGTAGGAGCCTGGTCCATTAGCAGCAACTAATGCCCAGGCTCTCTTTCCTCACCTGCCAACAGTGATGACCAGTCTTATTTCAGGAAGGCCTCAAGGATCAAATTTTGTCATATCTATGAATTACTACTCATTAGAAATTACTTAGAAGTCTTCTCTTCTCTTCTCTTCTCTTCTCTTCTCTTCTCTTCTCTTCTCTTCTCTTCTCCATGAAGCATGCCAGGGCTGGTGTGCATGAAGAGGGCCTGTCCTGCTGGACAGAGTAGAAGCTAAACCACAGGGAGCATACAAATGACTTAGGAATAACAGAAGCCCAAGACACTGAAAGTATTTGCATGATGTGTTCATTTTAATCTTCCCCTCTCCATTAAAAAAAATAATGTTTCTATTTATTTTTGAGAGAGAGACAGAAGAAGGAGGAGGAAGGAGAGGAGGGATAGAGAAAGAGGGAGACACAGAATCTGAAGCAGGCTCCAGGCTCTCAGCTGTCAGCACAGAGGCTGATGCAACGCTTGAACCCATGAACTGCAAGATCATGACCTGAGCTGAAGTCGGATGCTTAACTGAGTGGGCCACCCAGATGCCCCTTCCCTTCCCCATTTTGAACAGAATGCATGCTCATTGTATAAAATATGGACATTAGAGAAAATGTAAAAAGGCAAAAATCATCGACCACCCAAAGGCTTTCACTATTAACATTTTAGTGTTTGATCACACTGTAAATAAAAATTGCTTTGCCATTTTGCCGAATATTATAACAAAAAATTGTCAATTTTGAAAAGTTTTGATAAATATTAATTTTTCAGCTGCATTAACTATCCTACCTGCATCATGCAGATATACCATATCATATAAGCACTCACACAGTTTGAGTTGCTATTTTCACTATTTTAAATACCCGTGGAGTGTCCTTTTTGTATCTAAGTTTTTCCAAGTTATTCTCTTAAAATGATTTCCCAGCAATGGAATTACTGGGTCAAAGGATGGACATTAGCCACAGAACTTCAAACTTACTTATAGTAATTTGAAAGTGGCCTTTATGGTTTCAAATACTAGCATTACAAGGAAGATATGAATCTACAATTTAGTACTTAAACTGCATTTATCATGTTCACAAATAATTTTAATTTTAATAATCCCTAGGGAAAGCATTTCCCCCTATTCATTTTTAACAACTATTTTTTAAAAATTAAGACAAAATATACAAGTAATCAGCATCAGAGAACAAAAATTATTTTACTCTGATTTTCAATAGCTGAATAGGTATTCTATATATTCAGATGGGGAATATGTTAGCTAAAACAGTAAATGTTATAGGTAACTTTATAGTAGTTATTTCATTATATTAAATATTTCTCAAGGGCACCTGGCTGGCTCAGTTGGTGGAACATGTAATTCTTGATCTCAGGGTTATAGATAGAGTCAAGCCCTGTGTTGGGTGTAGAGATTATTTAAAAAAAAATTCTCTACTCACTCTGTAAATTTCAGTAAATCATTTGTGAATTGAATACAAAATAAAGCAGATATTTAAGGGGTCTTTGCATTAGAAATAAAAATATTGACAAGTGAAAAAATAGTTTTACTTTGGCAGGAGTGTTATTGAACAGGGCACTAAGGCTAATTCAAAACAGGAGGCAGGATTATAGTCAGTGGTGGAATGGGCTCTGAAAACAAAGACTTCAAGACTATGTGTCATCCCTGAGTGAATATGGATTTTTGTTATCAAAACTAGCTTTTCCCACCTACTAGATAGTAATAAGATGCTAAATGCTAAGAACTTGCATGTGGAAAGCTGTGTTCTAAGGCTTTAGGTGCATTTTTCCAATCTCCACTTGCATGTGGAAAGCTCTGTTCTAAGGCTTTAGGTGCAGTTTTCCAATCTCCTAAACAACCTTATGAGAAGGATCTGTTTCATCCTAGCCTCACTTCACACCTGGAAATCCGAAACAGAGAGAACCCTCCAGGGATACTGGTAGGTGGGGAAGTTGGGACTGGAACCCAGGTAGTCCCACTCTGGCCCTTTGTTCCTGATGATTTTCAATCCTGCTGACCTGCTGCATGTTACTTATCCCATCAGAATTTCCCTTTGCTCACTTGTAAAACAGAGATAATAATGATAGCTATTCTGTGTATGTTGGCTATCTGTTTTGAGATTCGCGAATGGAAAGATGAGTGAAATTACTGTGTGCTCTGGTGTGCTATAAAAGGTTAGTATTATTGCTTAACTCTCTAATTAGCAATAATCAATAATGAATCTATTTCATAACACCGATATCTCTTCTTCAGCAGCTAATGAGGTGTGGTCTGTTTAAAGAATTGTCCTCTTACTGCTTTTGATTTTTCTCTGCTTTCCCTGATTGTGTTCAACGGCATGATAGCCAGACATCAGCTTTAGAGCTCAGTGGAGCTTGGGAGAGTTCAAGTCCAGTGAAAGCCTTCAAATGACACAAGAAGGGCTGAAATCCACAGCAATTCATGTTGCTTAAACATCATGGGTGACTGGAGAAGTGCCAGGGCATAGTGCTTACTGCCTGCAGACAACCACCCACTCCAAAGATTGCTCTAGCTTTTCTCCATGGAATCCCTGTTCCTTAGGCCTGTTCCCACTGTTTCCTTTTGGGCCTGTTCCCCAAGTCTCTACTGATTTTATAAAGTCCCACGTCCTGGAAAACCCTTTGTGGCAGGCCAGCTGGGACTGTTGGTCATTGCAAGACATGGCACTATGACTTCAGTCTCCTTTCTGGGAGAGCGTCTGGTTGAGCTAGACTTCATTAGTGGGAAAGGCAGGTGAGTAACTTGAATAAAAACAAAAATCAGGGGCGCCTGGGTGGCTCCGTTCGTTAAGCGTCAGACTTAGCTCAGGTCATGATCTCGCAGTCCGTGAGTTTGAACCCTGTGTCGGTCCCTGTGCTGACAGCTCGGAGACTGGGGCCTGCTTCAGATTCTATGTCTCCCTCTCTTTCTGCCCCTCCCCCACTCATGCTTTGTCTCTCTCACTCTCAAAAATGAAAAAAATGTCAAAAAAATTAGAAACAAACAAAAAACAAAAATCAAGCAAAAATTGGGTGCAGACATATAAAATAGATGTCAGTCCAGCATCCAAGAATGACAGTGTTATTTTTTTGTGGCGGTCTAAATATAGAACAATTACAGGCGGGATTTTACTAAAACTCTGTGATCAGGTGTAATCTGAACTAAACTATCTAATGAATAAAGACAGACTGAAAGTGATTTCCATTCACACCTTGCAGCCAAATCCCAAAATTATCTAAGAGTTGATTTCATAAAACACCTGTTGTGAAGAAAGCCATGTGTATGGGTATCCTGAGGCACCTCAAATCTCTGGTGTGCTAGGATGGCCTTCCATCCCTAAACTGTATTGTTCCACAAAGACATTCTCCAACCAGACCTCTATAGCTGTAGCTATAAATCCTGGAGGTCCCTTCCTACACACTGATATTAATGATGCTGCAGGCAGCATTCCTCATGAAGGCCCGTGGAAGTCAACATAAATGAGAGGAGCTGTATTTTAAAAATAATAATTTTACCTACTTAATGGGCTCTGACAATCCTCACACTTTCATAAACCAACTGAACTCTTAATCCAGTTTCCCTTGAAAAAGTGTTAGATCACATGAGAAATTAGATCAAATCAAGCAAAAAAAATTCCAAAGATTTTATGTTGAGAATCCTGTTGGAAAATACATGAGCTTGTAAGCACAACTTCATTTCTTTTGGGATTGTCACACCATAGAGAGGCTTGATTGGGTCGTAGATGGTCCTTCTCATTTTCAGAACTATGAGGCACAACTCCAGGTCAGAGGGAGAGACTTTGCCAAGTTTCTGGAAAACACAATTTATGCATCTCTGGAATGATTTTCCCCTGTTATAATCATATACTTCAAATTCTGAGGCCAACTTAACTGGTATGGCAAATGTGATAGATGGTGTCTGAGACCACTGTGCATTTTAATCAAGGATATGTAGCATTTAGAGCCATTTTCTGGGTGAAGCAGTTGCAACTCCAAGCCCCACTCCCCTGCCTTTTCCAGCCTGGATTCCTGGACTCCTGCAGATGTTCTCTTTGGAATTCTGCCTATTCTGTTTTTGACAGATTTCAGGTACACAGATCTCACCAAGTTGCTTCTAACAAACATTTCCTAACAAATTCTGAAATGGTAATGAATCATCCTCTACCTCCCATCCTTTGACCCTTGCTAACTAACACAGCACTCACAATGGCTGGCCTCTGGGGGCATTTAGGTGGCTCTGTCAATTGAGCATCTGACTTTTGCTTGATTTTGGCTCATGTCATGATCTCACGTTTGTGGGATCAAGCCCTGCATGGGGCTCTGTGCTGGCAGTGTGGAGCCTGCTTGGGATTCTCTCTCTCCCTCTCATTGCCCCTCCCCTTCTCATGTGTGCCATTGCATGAGCTCTCTCATTCTTTCTCTCTCTCCCAAAAATAAATAAATAAACATTTAAATAACAACAACAAAACCCCAAAAAACAATGGCGGGTCGCAGGATGCTCTGCAAAGTGACAGGTGCCTTATCTGATCTAGCAGCAAGCAGTCAGATGCCATCCTGGCTCCCTGGCAGCCCTAGTTAATTTCACCGGTGTCAGTAGCTTGTTGCTGGGGGATGTGGCTATTCCTGAAGCTTTGGAGTGAGATATCCAAAGCATACAAAGAGGAACAGGAAGTTGTGAGGGTAGGTGTCTAATGGTGTAGAGAACAGAGGATAAAGATTTATAAGATAACCAAGTGTAAAAGAAATACAATAGCAAGAACCTTTCACAACCTCTTTCTCTTGGGTCAGCCATACTCAGAGTCAGCATGAAATAACTCTTTCATGAATTGATCCCAGCTAGGGGATCTTCAGATTCATAGGAGAAGGCTTTGATATTGGCATCACTAAGTCAGGTAGGAGGGGAGGAGCAGGACATACTTGTTTTTCTCACATCCCAATGGTTAAAGAAAAGAGCCACAGAAGACAAGATGGTACCATGAAAAACACTTGACATTTTGTGGAAAAATTTGTTTACTGCTAAGTTGTAGTTTAATTTTATTTTTGATAGACTTCTCTTTTTTGTTTACTATCACAAAAATACATTAAGATAGAAAGTAAACATCAGCAACAGCCACTAAAAAGTACTACAGTTTGGGGGTACTCAGCAGGGACCTCCCCTTACAGTCATCAAATCTAGGACCTTCTCACTTCCTGTGGGAATCAGCAAACTTTCTGATCATGTCTAGCTTGCACAGCATGGCTTTCCTCCATGCATATGTTTCTAAATATTTGATCTTTTAATATGTCTGCTGTGGTTGATTGTGGCTTCTTTCTTGGTAATTTTACATTTGAAAACATGTCAAAAAGCCCAATCTCTTTTCCCTTTCCGGGCTTTCTCTCAGTTAGCCCTATTCCTCTAACATTCCTGCTCTTCTCTCTCTTTCTCCTACTTGTACTTGTATGTCATCTGGTTTAGAATTCCAGGTGAGGGTTTGGACAGAGTAGCCCTGTGATAGTGCACAGCAAAGGGTCAGGACAGAAAACAGAAGTACCTGCATCTTGTGTCCTTCTTGCCCTCACACCCACCCCAGTGACTTCCACCCCAAATATTTTACCCACATCACTCTATGTCCTAAGCACAGAGTTTCCTACAGGGATGGTGGGGGAGAAAGAGGATGCTTCAGACTGCCCTATTCATGCTCAGGCCTTCCTCATGCTTCAGGAGTCTTCCCTTTTGGTACTATTCAATAAACCTTGTTAAAGGCCACACAAATTGCTTTGAGGGTTTAAGACATAAGGTTCAAGTCTAGAAGTTTGGCTGAGGATCTGCTACATGTATACAGCTATTTCCAGGTACCAGGAGCTTCAGAGATTTGGGAGTCTTTCTACAAAGTTATGGGATAAGACTAGGTAGAGATTAAGCTGCACCATAGGTCTGCTAAAATATGGTTGGTAAAACATTACTAGGGATTTCCTTATCTGGTGCTGTAGAAAAAGATATTTTGATGGTTTAAAATGCCATAGAAAATTCTGGCCATAATAAATCCAGAATTTCTTCCTTCTTCCAACTGCCTGCCCAATGCTATTCTCTCCAGAGAAGACGTCCAGGTGATCCCATAGGCTCTCTTTCCACCTTCTGAGGCTTCTACAACATTCCAGGGCCCACTGGGAAGCACCTTCTGAAGTACCTACCACCTGCTGTGTCCCAAGGGGCAGGATGACACAAAGAGATAGGCAACAACTTCTCCTGGGTGCCCCACATCCTGTGCCTCCTGCGATGTTCAGCATAGTCAAAGGTGGAGAAGAGGCTGAGCGTTACACTCAGTCTCCTTAGGACTGAAGAGAAGCCACCTGCTTATTTGCCTGCTCAGGGAAGATTCATGAGTAATAACTACCCCTTAGGTCTGGGCTGCCCTTATAGCTTTTGCTCTCTGTTCTGATCCCTAGAGATCTAGAAAGCTGGCATTCTCTTCTTGTGCCAGCTACCCAGTCCTTTGGACAAACCTGTGGTTGGACTGAGGGCCTGACTTTGGGTTTCCTTAAGGAGATTTTTTCTTGGGATCACCCTTGTCTGTTTAACCCACAGCCAGCTCCTTCATGGGCTTTCACCTTCTCGGGACTGCTGCCCTGGATGATGAGTTTTTCCAACACCCATGAGGTGTCAGGGCAGTCTGGTCACCCCACTGGGTGTCTTGCCCTATGTGAAGAGTCCTAAAGTACTTGATGTTGCTGAGACTCCATTTTACAAACCTTGTAACTGAATGGGTACCCCCTCTACCAGCTCTGGGCGACCATTCTGGGGACAGGTGGCTTGTCTACTCTCTGTGTGGGCCTGAGATATTTTAAATAGTGCTGCAGGCTTCCAAGAGAAATAATTTCCTACCTTTTTAATTAAATTGTATTTGAATTTCCAAATTTAGTGGGAAAGCATTTAATTTTCACAAATAAGTATTATATTAGTTGTGAGTTTTTTTAAAAGGTCCCTTTGACACATTGAGGAAATTTTCTTCTATTCCTCATTTGCAGAGAATTTTTATCATGAAAGGGTATTGAATGTTGTCAAATGCTTTCTCTGGATCTTTATGATCTGAAACGATCATATGATTTTTCTTCTCTTTTCTCTTTACATGGTAAACTTGGTCACAGTACATTATCATGATTACTTTTTAATGGGTTTGATTTTCCAATATTTTGTTTGAATATTTTTGTGTCTGTGTTTATGATAGTATTGATAATAATATTCCTTCTTATAATAACCTTGTGTGGTTTTGGTATCAGGTTGTGGCTTCAGAATATATGTTGGGTAGTGATGCCTCTTCCTCCGTGTTCTGAAAGACTTGTGTAAGACTTGTGTAAGACTGGTAGTATTTTTCCCTAAAATATTTGATAAAATCTACCAGTGGAACCATCTCATCTTGGAGTGTTCTTCATCAGAATGTTGTTAATTGCTCACTGGATTTATTTAACAGATAGTGCTATTAACAATTTCTATTTCCTTTTCTGTCAATTTTGGTTTATTGTCTCTTTCAAAGAATTTATAAATCTTATCTAAGTTTTAAAATGTATTGTTATAAGGTGTTTATAATATTCCCTTGTTTTCTGTTTAATATTTATGGGATCTCTGTGATGTCTCTTTTTTTAATTCTGATAGTAATAATTTGTGTCCTTTTTTTTTTCTTTTTCTTGGTCAGTTTTTCTAGTTTATCAACTTTACTGATCTTTTTGAAGAACTGAAACGACAAAGCTTTTTATTTCATTTATTTTCTCTCTTGTTTGTCCATATTCTATTTGATTGATTTTTACTCAATTTTTGTGTTGCTTGTCTTTTGCTTGCTTGGGGCTTGATTTCTCTTCTTTTCCTAATTTATTAAGGTAGACTCACAGACTGATTTAAAATTTTTCTTCTTCCTTTTTTTGAGAGAGAGACAGTGTGAGTGTGAGCCAGGGAGGGGTCAGGGGTAGAGAGAGAGAGGAAGAGAAAGACTCCCAAGTAGGCTCCATGCCCCATGTGAAGCCAATGTGGGGCTCAATCTCATAACTGTGAGATCACTACCTGAGCTGAAATCAAGAGTGGGACACTTAACCAAGTGAGTTACTCAGGTACTCCTAATTTTTTTCATTTTTATTATATTCATTTAAACTATAAATTTATATTTAAACATTTCTTTTGCTACATCCCACCACAGATGCTGACATACTATATTTCCACTATCATTCAGTTCAATATACTTTCTAATTTGCATAGTTTGTTCTGTTACTTGTGGATTATTTAAAAATCTGTTCCTTGATTTCTGTTTGGGACTTTTCTAATGTCTCCTTTCAATTTAATTCAGCTGTGGTCACAAAACAGCTTCTGTAGCATTTGAGTCCTTTAAGATTTATTGGCACTTTGTTTAATAATAGACTCTGATATTTTTAAAAATATTCCAGATGATTCTTATCTATGATAAGGGTTAAGAACAACTAGGCAAGATCTTTGGGGGTCTTTCCTAATATAATAATCTAGGATTCCTGCTTTCATTTGTTAGAAAGAGGTTTTAATTCATGGTTTTTCAGACTAAGAAGTGGTTTAAGAAACCTGACCTAATGGTGAGCAGCCTTTGCCCCCTTGGCACCTGTTTTGCCAGGAGCCCAATGATAGTGCATCAACTACCCCTCAGAGGAGGTAGGGAGTCATTTGTTCCAGGTTTCCATGACAGGCTCCATTATCTTGATTCATATCCTTTTCTGTGCTGACTTATTCATAAAATGTGTTCAAACAAGAGGCAGAAACAGGCTTCCATAATAGCATTTCTACATTGCAGACATGTGACTTGTTCTTTTAATAAAAGAGGAGCACTTAATGAGCTTGATTCATTTAGCAGCCTCACAGGGTGACAGATCATCTGCAGAATATATTAATTGGGTGTATTGAAGAGTAAAGGAATGAATCCCAGTGCTATTAAAGACCTTGTGTCAAAATGACTTCTACTGCCAAGTCATAAAAATACAGCATTGGAGGGAGATGATATGTATATATATCAAATCCATCTCAGGTGTTTGTAACGTGCATTTCGTTTTTGCTTGCATTATTTTGAAGTTAACTCTACTGAAGCATCTATTTTGGCAGGAAAGCCATTCAGAGTCCCATTGTGGCCCTTTCTAACAGAGAATATGGGGAGAAAAAATCTTACCAGAGTTTTTGAATTAGTGTGAGAATACCCCTTGGGTCCTGTGTAGTGGGAGACTTTGTGGCTCCTAAAATGACCTATGAGTTATTTTCATGGTGTTGCTTTGCTTGTGCAGGATTCTCAATATCTGGGCTCTTGGTTTTTTCCTTATTTGTCCTGATTCCCCAATTAACACATTTCATTACTTGCCTTAGGGCCTGCATGTACAGGCTACAGAAGATGAAAAAGTTGAAAAAAAACCCTGTTTTACTTTTCCCTTTCCTTTCCTTTCCTTTCCTTTGCTTTGCTTTGCTTTTCTTGTTCCAGGCACAGTTCAATACTTTCTTTTAAATTTGGACACAACCCTGCAAAGCAGATATTATGATACATATTTTTACAGACAAGGAAACCAAGGCTTAAAAAAATTAAAGTTATACTACAAGGTTTATCTGATGCTGAGGGTTGTAGTTTTTGCACATTGCTCTTAAAATATGATTTAAAATTCATATGACTCTTAGGAACTTTCGATCTCTTAGTGACCATGAAGGACCACTCATTTGGAGATTCTTCTAGCAGCCTTTATACTTTGTACCACCCTGAATTTTAAATTTTAAATTAGTTTGGAAGCTGCTTCCAGAGAAAATTCTGTCTAAAGTTCCATTCTCTATAGGTACTAACTGGGATGTTACCCAATAATTTCATTTGAGTTAAGATTTTAGTGGCTGCTTTTCAGATACACATTGATGGAGAAATTACCTAAAAATTCATAGGGGTTGAGAGGTAATGAAATTGTATACGCATACATAATATACATAAGATATAATATGATATCTAACATATATTGTTAAATATAACATGTACTATGTATATTATGTTAAAATATACAAATGATGAGAAAAAGATATATAATCTAATAACTCTATTATTTTTTTAAGTTTATTTATTTTGAGAGAGAGAGGGCATGAGTGGGGAGTGGCAGAGAGAGGTAGAGAGAGAATCCCAAGTAGGGTCCATGCTGTCAGCTCAGAGCCTGATGCAGGGATTGAATCTACAAACTGTGAGATCATGACCTGAGCTGAAATCAAGAGTTGGGCACCTAACTGACTGAGCCATCCAGGTGCCCCTCTCATAACTATATTCTTAGGGAGATGCACATTTTAAAGATAAAAATTTTAATAATGTTAGTTTTTATTTTATCTAGAGCAAAAATTTTTTTTATTTTTATTTTTTAAATGTTTATTTTTGAGAGAGAGAGAGAGAGAGACAATGTGGAGTGGGGGAGGGGCAGAGAGAGAAGGAGACACAGAATCTGAGGCAGGCTCCAGGCTCTGAACTGTCAGCACAGAGCCCCATGCAGGGCTCAAATTCGTGAACCATGAGATCATGACCCAAGCTGAAGTTGGGTGCTTAACTGACTGAGTCACCTAGGTGCCCCCAGAGCAAATTTTAAATGGTTTATTCTAGAAATATCTGTTGATCTGGGAATAGTAGAAATTGGGAGGAGAATAGTTTAAATAAAGAATGGTGTCTCTATTTAGTCTCAAACAAAACACAACAAAAACCAAAACAAACAAAAAGATTTTAGTGGTTGAAAGTGGTTTCATGGCTTATATTCCTTGATAACATTTTCAGGTGAACAAGGAGTTTCAGTAACTCTAAACAAAGCTAGTAATGTAGAAATTTCAAATGGTCAGACAAAGGTTGTGAGGGAGATATATTTGGACAAAGGTAAGTTTGGGCACAAGACACTTTGAAATGCCCACATTATGGGCAGGCTGAGAGGGGAAACAAACCAAGCCTGAATAGAATGGGGCTTGGGACATGGACAGGGCTGCAACTGCATTCTATGAAGTGTGGTTGAGGCTCAGGTCTACTTCAGTTCGTAAATGAGGTGGTGGTGATGGGGAGAAGTATATTTCAGGGCAAAAAAGATGCTACCATGTCACATGGAGATACTAGGGCTTCCCTATAGCAGAAAATAGTTCAAGGACATCAGGCAGGCCAATGGAACCTGTTTCCAGTCTCTAAGACTATGGGGCTGAAGCTGAACCTGATCATAAATACTTCCTGTGATGTCAAGAGTGACCAAGAGGTGAGGTGGGATTGGGCCTGTAGGTTGGCCATGACAACACTATGGTGGAATTGATTCATAAGCCCCCATCACCCTCCCCCCCTGGATACAAAAACTGGCCAATAAAGTAGGCTACTCCCCATATACCAAGTGTGCATTCCATGTGCCTAAATGAGTAGGAGATGAAGATGAATCCCCACACATTGCAGAACTTCTTGCACTTTGTGTGCAACTACCCCAAGTGAATACTTCGGTTTCTTCTAAAGGTTTCTTTGTTTACTGGTCCTAAATTGTTTATTTATTTCAACTCATTTCAGTAGTGACTGATGTGTTTTATAGCCTTTTACAATGATTTCTCATTTAATATTTCCAAGTGCAAAGATTGGCCAGAATAGCACCTATTTCTGTAATATATAATAATGAACAGAGGCTAAAACATGATTTCTGAATAATAGACCACCTTCCTTCAGAGTGGGACATCAGATAATATTGGAAAGAATCTGTCATAACTAACAGTGTCAGTAAACATGGTTTTCTTTGATCATCTAGTTCTGACATGGTTGAAGCATTTTTTTTTGATGTTTATTTATTTACTTTTGAGAGAGAGAGAGAAAGAGAGAGCACATGTATATGAGCAAGGGAGGGGCAGAAAGAAAGAGACCGAGAATCCCAAACAGGCAGAGCCTGATGTGGGGCTCAAACTCTTGAACCGTGAAATCATGACCTGAGCTGAAACCAAGAGTCGAGTACTTAACTGACTGAGCCACCCACGTGCCCCAAAGCATGTATTTAAGTATCATTTTGCTCTAGGGAGGTGGTCCTCATATTTAATGTGCATCCAATTACCTAGAGATATTAAAAGTCTCATTTCTGGCCTCACCCCCAGAGTTTCTGTTTCAGTTTCTGAAGTGGGGTATATCTAATATGTTCCCTGGAGGTGTCAATACTGTTGGTCAAGGGACCACACTTTGAGAACCATTGCTTTAGGGAATGAGCTCAGCATATGAGATAATAGGAATTTGAGATTGGCTAGCAAGTGATTGAAAAACTGACATGGAAACTTCTTGGGTTTCCTTTCTTAAGAAGTTAATGTGTTTATTATTAAGTTCTTATAACTAAGGGATGTCATTGTTCCATGTGAAATAGATGGCTTGCCCTTTAGTTAATAAGGATGGATGATTAATTATTAATTCAGTCTGAAACATGTAATGCTATTAGCAAGAGCCTGCCTCACTCTTCACTAACCTTCATTTAGGAGAGTCTCTTCTAGATAGAGGTAATCACAAGTAATATATGACCAATATTAATGAAAGATGTGGCTGCAATTTAGGATGGGCAGCAGTGCATGCAACCAGAAGTAATTATCTCTATTAATTCTGCTGAGTGGCATCAGCTGGGGTAGAGGAGTCCAGCTGCAAAGAGCATCCTGGATCCCCTCCAGCCTCTTTGCCTCCCCTGTGTCACTATTTGCCCATTTGTATCAGTCTGCTTGGCAACTATAACAAAATATTAAAGAGTGGGTGACTTAAACAACAAACATTTATTTCCAACAGTTCAGGAGGCTGGGAAGTCCAAGATCAAAGTGTGGCAAAGCAGGGTTCATTCTGAAGCCTCTTTTGTTGGCTTGTAGGTGCCATCATTTTACAATGTGCTCACATGGCAGAGGGAGAGAACTTTCTGGTGTTTCTTCTTCTGTAGACACTAATCCCAGCATGAGGTGTTACCATTGCTTGATGACCTTCCAAAGGCCCCACCTCCAAGTACCATCACACTGGAAACTAAGGCTACAACACAAGGATTTGGGGTGGGGGCACACAATTATTCAGTCCATACCACTGAGTGCCATGAATTATTACCAGCACTAAAGGATCATGCATTTGGACTAGGTGGGGTAAAGTGTCAGCCTGAGTTAATGTAAAGTCCGAGTTATACAGATTTTGAGGAATGCAATTCAATATGTGATAACAAATGTTACATAAATCCAAGAAAAACATTAACTGTATTGAGGCACATCAATGTGTGTACCAATGGCCTTAAAATCATCTTGTTCTATTAAACAGGTAAAACATTTTTCATTCACTTCAATTACATTATTGATTTGTTTAGTGACTGTAGTCCTCCCTGGATATAATTATTACTTACTCCCAAACCATGGAGTCAGATTAAGTATATTTTATTACTTTCTTGTATTTCTTTTTAAAAATTTTTAAATGTTTATTTATTTTTGAGAGAGAGTGTGAGTGAGGGAGGGGCAGAAGGAGAGGGAGACACAATATCTGAAGCAGGCTCCAGGCTCTGAGCTGTCATCACAGAGCCCAATATGGGGCTCAAACTCAAGGACTGCAAGATCATGACTTGAGCTGAAGTCAGATGCTTAGACTGAGCCACCCAGGTGCCCCTCTTGTATTTCTAAATTTTTAGTTTATTCCCTCTTGTAAGATATTTACCTTGCCTCCATGCTATAGATTATAAATATCAGATAACAAAATAAAAACGAGATAGAAGATGATGAAACACTTTGTGGCTTCTCAAGTTAGATACTTAAATGCTTGTTAGTAGTTGGTCAGGGTTTAATTCAAAATTTGACTTTGGCCTATAGGTCTGGTTCAGTCTGATTACTAAACCTTACTTGCTTTGTGGCAGGTTTTCTTAGGATGAGATTTACTCTATATTTATGGAACTTTTCCAAAATGGTACTTAGTCTTGAATTTAAATATGCTACTGATAAAGGCAGTTTCAAAAGCTCTTAAGTATTAGTGCTTCTGCATTAGATTTGCTGCTGTGCATTGGGAGAATCATACTCTAAATTGGTTATTTGGGGGACAATTCTAGTAGTCCATGATATGTGAATGTAATATGTGCAAAAGGTGCCCACTTTCTTTTCCAGAAAACCATAGCTTGTTGCTTGGAAAACATAAACGTGTGACATAGGGCATCATGTTTTTCATATTGTGATTCTCAGAGAAATGTGAGTTCAAATGTCAGGACAGGGGAGGGAATCTATTATTTATTGAAAAGCTGCTATCTGCCCATTAGAGTGCTGGCCTGCTTCACATATGCTATTTCTTGTAATTCTTTCATTAACCCTATGAGATAAGAACAATTATTCCCATTTTTATAGATAAGAAAATTGAAGTTCAGAGAAATTAGTAAATTACCTTAATTTATAGCACAAGCAAGTAGCCAGGTGTTTCTGAATAAAATCTAGAGAGCTTTCTACTGTACGGTGGTTCTCAAACCTGGTTGTACATTAGAAATACCTGGGTAGTCTTTAAAAGTATGACTAGTGTCAGGCTCCACCACCAGTAATTTTGACTTATTCGGCTTGGAGTAGGTAGTGGCACTTTAACACAGTGCTTCTTGTCCAACGGGGGTCTAATGTGCATGTGGTTGAGATCCATTGCCCTCCACCCTGCTTCTTCTGGAAGAATAGTATTATTAAACACTATCAGCTGGTGGTAATTTCTAAAGAAAATGAGTTTTTAGAAGATCGATAAGGGGCTTGTGGCCAAAGATGAGACCACTTCTATTCTTGACTCTTTATCACCTGATACATACTTGTTGCCCAGGTAGTCCCAAACTACCCTATAGCATTCTACATGGCAAGTGATAAAAGATGAAGGTGGAGCCAGTCTGTGTTGAAACAATTGTGGAAAGCAGGTCACATGAAAGACACTTATACTCAGAATGTCCATTATGAAGTGAAAATTCACTGTTTGTGAACAAAATTAACTGGGGTACACATATAGATCACAAAAGATTTTCATATGGTTATGCTGAAGATAATTAAATAATGTACATGAACAGACACTGTGAACTCCAGACACTCTGAAGTCAAATATAAGATACATGAATTATTAATTTTACAAATGACAAAATATTAGTGAAAATAACAATAAAAATAAGTTTCTTTTTGGTTCCCTGCCATTCACTGAGTGGTCTCAATACTCTCATTAGTAACTACAGTTTTTGAAGAAAGGAATCAAGTGCTTAGGAAGGCAGCATAATCGAATCTGTGAAGGAGAAAACGAGTAAGTGCATGGACATGGTTCCTGTCAGTCAACACTTGCAGGGAGTCATCTGAGTGTTCCAGGTCTGACTTAAAATGATGACATTGCAGTGAGTGATCTTAAAAAGGCAACTTTTAACATTAACAATTTTTGTTATACTTCAGACATGGAAAAACATGTTTTTTTTTTAAGTTTATATTTATTTATTATTTATTTAGAGAGCATGAGTGGGGGAGGGACAGAGAGAGAAGGAGAGAGAGAATTTCAAACAGGCTTCATGCTGTCATCCCCGAGCTCAATGTAGGGCTCAAACTCAAGAACTGGAAGATCGTGGCCTGAGCCAAAACCAAAAGTTAGATGCTTAACCAACTGAGCCACCCAGGCACCCTTGGAAAGATATTGATTTTAATCAACTAATTATCAAATCAACTAAACAACCCAAGAATACCAGATATTTGAAGCCAAAGAAAAAGCAAAATATCAAAACAAAAGTCTGGAAAATAAGACAAACAATGCTAATTTATTAGAAGCAACTCACTTTTTACTTCAGTTATGTAGCCAGTGGAGTCCTAGATTTAAATATCTCTGAAATGAAGTATTCAAGAGCAGCAAAGAGAGAGCATAAACTGACTAAAGTGTTAATGGCATCAAAGGGCGAAATGAAGCCACATAAAAGTCAAAATAGAAATGGAAGAAAATCATCTTATTTAATGGAGTTTGGGGCTCCCATCTGATTCAGAAATAGGTCAAATGTTTCCCTGTCCCAGTGCTAATTATTCTTCTTACACTCCTTCTTCCCTCACTCTAGCCACTTAATCCAGAGAACAAGGAATTGAGGATAAAACTATGGATCTTGGGGTGCCTGGATGTCCCTGTCTGTTGGGTGTCCAACTCTTGATTTTGGCTTAGGTCATGATCTCATGATTTGTGGGTTTGAGCCCTGTGTCTGTGCTGACAGCGTGGAGGCTGCTTGGGATTCTCTGTCTCCCTCTCTCTCTGCCCTTCCCCTGCTCATGCACTTGCTCTGTTCCTGTCTCTCTCTCAAAATAAATAAATAAACTTTAAAAAAATCCTATGGATCTCATACTGGATATGCTGATATCATAGTGTGTTTAAGAAGGGAGTAGAAGGGAAATTTTTTAAATTAAATCTCCAATACCACCTTCTTCTTCTTCTTTTTTTTTTTTTTCTGGAATTGTCTTTGAAAAAGATCTCTGAATTAAAACCCTTTTCATTATCGCCTTCAGAGAAGCTGTCCATATGGTTGTCCCTTCATGCAATAGACTCAAAGCCTTTTATCACTGCAGGGGTTCATGGGGAGTTTGCCTTTCTGATGACTGGAACCCACTCGAAAAAAAAACAAACAAACAGAAAAAGCTTCCTGTCTTGGTGATGTTTGCAAGTGATGTTTGCATTTTAGAAAGTTTTGCAATCAGAGCATAGGCTATTTGTTTACTCTGTCAGCTGGAAGGCTCCCTGCAACCTACAACACAGTTGCAGGAGGTGGTACCAAGTACAAAGGAAAACAGCTGTGTAATGAGCTAGCAGCACACCGCTGCCAGAGAAAGCCTCATTTTAGGGAGAACCAGCCGTCACAGTAGAGTTCATTGCAGTCATCTTCATCCCTGATTTAGTTTGAAATGAGCAGAAAGGAAAAAAAAAGAATCCTCATAAAGACTAAGAATTACACTAGCAAGTGGTCTTGGGGGCAAATGGGTCAGAAATCAAAATGATATGTTTTTTTTTTGTTGTTATTATTTTTTATTGCACCAACCATGATCATCTTTCACTGCAGATCTCAGAGGTAAACAAGTTGAAAGCTTTGTTCATGTTCAGGGAAAGCAAACAACTCTAGGGTTATAGATATATTTCTTTCTGAAGTAGTGTTGAGCAAGTAAAACTGTTTGAAAGAAAGACAATTCTGAGAATAGTGATGGAGGTGAGAGAATTGGAAACCTCTAAGCAACTTTTTAGGAGGCAATGGGATGTCCTGAATCTGCAGAGCTGGGGCATAACCAATTCTACTGTGGGCCAGAAGAATGAGTGGAGTCAGAGATTTCTGGGCTGGAGTCTGGGATCTGACCCCAGCTGAGTTGCTTAACTTTCATAAATCTTATTTCTTTCATTTACAAAACAAGAATAATAACATCTGACTTATCAGAGGGTAAAGAATAGGCAACACAGAGAGTTTAGCATAGTGCCAGACACATAGAAAGCATGCACAATGTTACAAATTATGAATATTACAGAAAGGAGTGCTCCTGGGTTATAAGAAGAAGATGATATACTTTGGGATAGTGGATGCTTCAGGAAGAACCACAGTTCCCAAAACATGCCTACCATCTCTGTAGCCTCAGAGCCAAGCCTTAAAATCTCTGTCTTGTACTCTCTGCCCAAATATCCATCATTCACACATCATTGACTAGATCACTGCTTTTCAAATCAATGGTGGAGGAAAGGTCAAATTTCTAGCTCATGGCAGACTAATACTTTTTATAGAGTACAATAAAAGACAATTATTAGAAAATCACAAAAATCAAAAAAAGACCAAACATAAACCTGCTGATCACATGCTTGGATATCATGGTGATGCAACTTGATAGAAAAGCTTCTCATTTTCTGCTCTCAAGTTTGCCCTTATCTTGCCATGACAACAGACAGTGATTGGCACCAATGTGTAGTTCTAGTTTTTAGGACCATTGGCATAACTTCCCCATAACCTCTACTCTTCCTTTAGGTCTCAATTAGGATGTTCCTTCCTTGGGAAACTTTCCTTGATCTCCCCAAGATTGGACTGGTTACCTCCTGTGTGCTTTCTTTGCCTCCTGTGCTTGTCCCAAGTTTACAGGGATTTGTCTTATTTGCCTTCCTATTTTCATTGCTACCAAAATCTGATGCGCAGCTGATGCTCAATAAATACTGGAAGGGCATATTCCTTTATTTTTAAGAAAATATTTTTTTCATGTTTATTTATTTTTGAGAGACAGAGAGAAACAGAGTGTGAGCAGGGGTGGGGCAGGGGCAGAGAGAGAGAGAGGGAGAGACACAGAACTCGAAGTGGGCCCATGTGGGGCTCGAGCTCACGGACCACAAGATCATGACCTGAGCCAAAGTTGGATGCTTAACCAACTGAGCCACTTAGGTGCCCATAGATTCCTTTCAAATAAGGAGAGAAATGAGGTGATTGTTCAACTCCGTGATTACCTGAACTTGGGATAGGATCATTCTTGGCATTACTTAGGTTCACCTTGGAAAATTAGGTTTCCTTTTGGAAAAAATACTTCCTTGGCAAGAAAATAAATAAGCCACAGTAAACCCTGGGAAAGTCTCAGTGATAGAACTTACTCATGAAGTGAATTTTATTCAGGAGCTTCAGGAAGGAAATTGAAGGTTTAATTTGTATCACCTCCTTAGAGTTGGATGTATAAATCTTTGGAAGTTTCTTCTATCTTTAAAATATACTGCTTTAGAAGATTTTTCTTTGACAAGTCATGGTTCTGATGACTCACAGAAGACTTACTAAGAGTGTAAACTGATGTATGCAACTGTTTCTCTAAAACCAGCAAGGGATAAGAAAATACCAGTGACTGTCTCAATGAGGGAATAGAGAAGATTTTAACCAAGACTTCATTTTTTCCCCCTTAAGGATAAAGGGAAAATGTGATAATACGGTTTCTATTTTATAAGTGGAATTTTTACATTTCATCACGGAGAGAAGAAAATGCTGATTCACACTTACTAGAATAGGACATTGTTTGGATGGTCAAAGGAAAACATTGTTCATTTGAAAGATGACCAAATTATTTTCCTCCCCATGGGCGGGTCAGTTATTCCCTATCAACTGGGACTAAATAAATGTTTAAGAATGCCCATATACAAGACACAGAGCTATTTGGCTTTGGTCTGAGGAGAAAAGTGGCTTTCTTTCCCTTCTCTGGAGACTGACCTCAGCCCCTGCCCATTGTTCTTATCAGGGACATGGATCCAAAACTGGCCACATGAACCTCTTGTCAGTCCCCCAAAACCCTGTTTGTAGCAGACGAAAGAGGACTGAGACTGTCTTCATGATGTCAAACATCTTGGGATAAAACAAGAAGGCTCCTATTACCAGTAGGAAATCTGTCCACAGTCTAAGTGCACTTAGACTCAGTGAGCCAAATGGTTGCCGGGCAGTGGAATTAAACCAGGCATCTGGACCCCAAATGTGCACCACACATGATCAATACATTAAAAAACAAATTTTCTTGGCCGTATGTAGATCTATTTCTAAATGTGTGTATATTGTTATACTTAATAAGTTCAACATTTCAAAAAGAATTATTGAATACATCTCATAATTTTTCAACATTATGTTTTATTCTTAATCAGATAATGAAAGTACCATTGCTATTATCATGTGTGGGTCTGAAAAATGTTGGATTAAGAAGGGCTCCCGAGTCTCTGTAAAGATTGGAAACTGTGATGTGTACCACCTTGCCCTCTAACTTTGCAACTGCACAGACATATGCAGGGCAGGAAGCCTCCAGAGGCTCCAAGGAGGATCTGGCTGCTTCTCCTTAACAGGGAAGGTAGGTTGAGAACAGAAAACTGGAAGGAATATTCAGGGAAGAGTAATCTCAGTGTATAGTCACCCTAACACTGGTTCTGTCTTGCTGGATGGTGAGTTAGGAGGTATATGGAAGTCCTTATATTCTCAAACATCTCTCACACCTGATCCTCAATGCTCTATGTTCCTATAGTGAAGAAAACTTGCCTTTCACTATGGAGAATTCTAGTTTAAAACTAAATCAGGTTGGTTTAATGCCATTTGGAAGTAACACATCTCCTGTCTTCTCTTCTTGAAGAAATATCTTGGTTAGGGAAGAAGCTGACAAGACACGATGTACAGTTAATCTAGAAAGTGAAAAGAGTATCATGGAAGAGAGGAAAGTCATTTGTATATGAGGTTTGATTGCTCTGTGTCAACATGGAACAGGGATAAGGAGGCAGGAGCTTGTTTATAGGATGTTAAAACTGAGAAAAATAATAAAGGGAAAACTATCTAAAGTGGACACTCCAGAAGGGGAGGCTGGAAGAGGTAGCCCCTACCACTCAATGCTTATTACGAGATGATCTATTACAGACCCAATAAAGTATCCTCAATGATCCTCAATCATCAATTACAAGTCCCAGCAAGGAAAGGTGTACATTTCCTCTCCAACAAGAAGTTGACTATCCCTACAACTCAGTCCATGAGAAACTGTCATCATCCTTAGGTCTTGCTTTTCCCAATGGACTTTCATTCAAAACAACCTCTCCCAACTTCTCCCCTCTCTATAAAACAACATATCTCTCTTAACATTGGACTTGCCTATGGTTTTGCCATAGTTTTATTATCCTTAATCGCAATTCTCAAATAAACCCTCCCCCTTTTTTTTTGCTGGAAAAAGAACACATTTTTCTATTTTAAGGTGAACACCACCCAGAAAAACAAGATAGTGGGGGATGGTGGATGGACATGGAGGCAGAAATTCAGCTAGGCAGGGGAAGCTTGACTGACAAAACAGCCATGTTTGGGGTAATGGTTGGCTTTCATGCTAGCTTCGGCAGCACATATACTAAAATTGAGGTAATGGTTGGCTCTGGAGCTCCAAGGTGGCCATAACACTTACCACAGAAGTAGAGACCTGAAGATATGTGAAATTAGGGAGGCCTGTGGGCTTTATATCATCATCAAGGAAGTATATCATTGGAGGTCAAAATTTTTTATCACTAAGTAGCCTTTTAAGGACTGGGCTCCAAATGCCACAAGGGAGATAGACACAAGGCTATAGAATCACAGAAATGACAATCAAGTGATGTCACAGATCCAAGTGGTTACAGGTGGTGTATGAAGCAGAAAAGATTCAGGGACTAATATGGGAACCCAGTGGTCAGTATTTCAACATCAATGTCTGGGATGAAGATCAGAGCTAATCCTTGGGGGGATACCAATGGAAGTGTGTGGGATATAGACAGATTCAGTTTAAATATAGTTAAACAATGCCCAACCTGCATGTGGTATGTTTACAATGTTCACTCCACCTTAGGAAAATTAACTAATTGGATTTGGTAGTGATGCCTTTAAGAGAAGGAAATCCTCTGAATCTCCACCCAACTTATGGGGAAATGACTAGGTTTGGTCTGTGTCCTTAAATACCTGAGCTTAGAAAAATGAAGCCATCCTTGTATCCCCCTATACGTTGTAGGAGTTTTGCAATGAATTGGGGATCAACATCACAACTGCGCATAGAATATTTCTTTGCTGTGGTTGGCTTCCTAGGTGCCTGATGACTCTCAGAAAGCTCATGGGAAGGAGGGAGCAGTCAGATCACAGTAGGTTTCAGGCTTTCCTGGCTTTTTTAATCAAAATATCATCACCAGACTTCTCTTCATTACCATTTTAACTGTAAAACTTACTACAGGATGAGGGATGAGGGGAGCAGGGTCATCTGCAGCATTCCCTGGCATGAGAGAGGAGTGAGGGAGCACACAGCAGGACAGACCTCATTTCCCACAGTGTTTGGAGTGGCCCCAAAGGAAGAGCTTCATCCATCCTGGCAGAATAAAAAGTATAAGAAGGAGAAAGAGGAGTAGGTGAGGACTCACTAATTATGCTTTCAAGGTTAAACCCTAGAATACTGAGATTGAAAACTGACCCTAACGGGTCACACTCTTGCTCCTTCCAGTTGGTGGATTCTTATGGAGAGGTAGGACAGGGTGACAAATATGGAAGACTGGAGCTCCATGGGGCAGCTAATCTTGTTCAGTTTTTCTATTGCAAGAGCCAAACCCAGATCCTGACACACGGGAGGTCAATAATGAATACTGGATTACGTTTTGAATGAATGATCTTTCTCCTAAAGGCTGACAGGGATCCATGTAGACAGCTTTACTTACTTGGTTTGCTGAGATGGCTTTGTTTCACCCTTACTTGACTCCTTCCATTACCAATGTGAGTAAGGTTATCATTTGTAGTAGAACCCATGAAAAAGCATAGCTTAAGATCATTGTCTCTGGAGAGATTCCACAATAAGCCAATGGGAAACACTGTCCCCTTTATACATAAGCAGATCTGTTGTTACACTTCCTCAGGAAGCTAGCAGACATCAAAATGTATGTCACAGTTATTTTTTTTTTGTGTAAGGTGCGTTTGTACAATAATGTCTGTAAGCACGCGTAGAAAGCACTTTCATTTTATGATATACACCTTATATTCCTCATGTTTGTGTGAGTGTGTGAGGAATGAATGAAATCCACGTCATGTACCCAACAAACCTCTGGGGTGAATGGAGTCATCTCTGGCATCAATCACAGGTGCTCTGTCACTATTCATTTACAGGAGATTGCTTCCCTTTTACTTTCTTCTCACTTATTTTGCTCTTTCCTTCTCATTTTCATGCTGTCTCTCTTCTCTTCATTTTAATTTTTCTTTCTTCTTTTTTCTATTCTATTTTCCCCCATTCTATTCTATTTTCATTTGCTCCCCACTTCCATAAACACCCATGCAGAGCTCAGCCATAGAGGGGGATGCTCAGCTTTACATTTGGTATGAACCTACTTAAGAAATCTTCTTTCCTTGAAGGGACAGGAGTTTTCTCCCCAAGATTATGCTTATATAGATTTATTTGTTTGTAGTCTGATTTTTACCACTAGAATTACAAAGTTACATGAGAGTAGTTTCTGGAACTGTGCCTAGTGTATGTGTGTAGCCACTGAAAGAATATTTGTTGAATAAATGAATAGATACTGAATGCCTTTACAGATAGACATAGTAAGGTTTATAAGCTTGATGTAAACAGATGTGGTCTGTCTGCATTTGTACCATCTGTAAATTGTGTGATTACACACTAGCTTTGCAAAGACTGGGTTGAATCTCGAGAAAACAAAACCCTCATGTTCCTTTCCCCTCCATCTCTAGGGGCTTGCTTGGATTTCTCCAAATCCAGTTTGTGTTGTGCCAGACCATGACTATTTATCTCTTGTGATGAATACTTAATGCAAATAGCAAGCCATCCTGACAGAGGTTGGCATTAGTACCCACTGAGAAGGACAGTGAGCAGTGTGAGAAGTACTGATGTCAAAGGCCATTAACGCAAGTGAAAATTAACATTTTTCATCAATGTCTAACAGTGTGCCACCAAACAGGCCAACCACTGTGCCACTTGTTTATAGAAACACGTTACTAATCAGTCAGTAAAATCCTGTAATATCTGTGTTTCTCCATATTTGCTTTTCAGCCTTTTAAGAACATTAGATTAATCTCAATTAGTAAAGCTAATGCATGCAGAAATAGTGAACATTTTAATTTAATGGAAAACACCCTGCTGAGTGAGAAATATAATTTGTATCTGGAGCTGTTGGCTCCATGTCCAGGACACTGATGTTGATTTTGTTGTTGTTGTTTTGTTTTTGTTTTGCATTTCTTACAAATCATTAAAAAGCTTGGTATTCATTTCTCCATCAGGGAGGTAATGATCTAATGTGTACATTTGAATTTTATCTTTTCTCCTGGTGAAACAACAAAAGGGAAGTTGCTGCATCCTAAATGTTTTCTATCATGTGAATGGTTTCCATACAAATAAAACAGTAAAATATAACTAAGCAACAACAATGAAACAGTCATCCCTTTTCCTCATGATAGCCCATACGTTGTCAGCTCTCTCTTTCATTGTTACTGTTAGCTTTGTTTTATTACTGTGCCTGAGGCCTGATTTCCAACAGGAGGCCTTGTATAATAGAAAGCCAGTAGAATTTTAGCTCCCTGTGATTTACATGTCAACTCTATTTTGATAATAAAGCAAGAGAACTAGTCACAGGTAATGAGAAAATTCATTTTATTTACTGGTGATGTTTATTTGTGAAGTATTAGAGGAGTTAAGTTTTCAGCCAGAACTAAAGTTCCCGGAGTTGATGACTGATAGTTTCCAACCTTCCCATGGCTCATGACAACAGGTGGCTGACAGGTGGGATGTGACATGTAGAAGTGCATAAAAAGCATAAAACCATCCAAAGATAATACCCCAGTAATAAAATACAAGATAAATTAAATGTTATAAAAAATAATCATTTATTCTCGCCCAAATAATTGTGAAGGTCATAATGACTCCTTGTTGTGTCTTTTAAAAAAAGTTGTCAAGATGAAAAGAGGAAAAAGTTGTGATGCTGGGGCTTAGGGAGAGTTCCTTGTCTGAAAATCAGGAAGTCTGAATGTCTTGGCACTGATCTCTGGTGGGGTTTGGACAATGGGAACAGCAGCGGGCAAGGAGAAGCAGGGATAAGGGTGAACAATGTGCCAACAGCACAGGCCACAGCAAAATCCCCTCTGACACCATTCCTCAGGGGAACCACCTCGCCGTATGGTGGCCTCTGGCCATATTAGACCCCAACCCATTACCCTTTGTGGATGGACACACACTTCAGTTATGGATTTGACTCCCCTACCTGTAGGTGTTCTGTTAGAAACACTATTCTTACATTTAAAGGAATCCTTATTCATTGCCATACTACACTGCATATGACCAGGGTGCACTTGATGGCAAAGAAAGTGTAACAATGGGCTCCCAATCATGGGATTCACTGTTTCTTGTTAAGATCTTTGCTGTGGTCTGAAAGTTTGTGTCCCCTGCCTTCCCCAAATTCATGTGTTGAAACTATAATCCCCAAGTGATGACATTGGGAAGTGGGGCCTTTGGGAGGTAATTAGGTCCTGAGGGTGCAGCCATCATGATGGGAAGAGACAGGAGAGAGTTTATTTTCTGTCTCTTTAGTCTCTGCCATGTGAGGTCAGTAAGAAGAGGGCCATATGCAAGCCAGGAAGAGAGCTATCCCCAGGAACCGAATCAGCCAGCACTGTGATCTTGGACTCCTACAGATTTATGAGAAATAAATTTTTGTTGTTTAAGTCAATGAGTCTATGGCATTTGTATGACAGCCTTAGCTGGCTTCAAAAAATCTTTGGCTATTTAGGCTTTTTGTGGATTCATATGAATTTTAGAATTTTTCTAATTCTGTAAAAAATGCCATTGAAATCTTAATAGAGATTAGAACTGAATCTGTAGATGGCTTTAAGTAGTATTGACATTCTAACAACATTAACTCTTCCAATTCTTACACATAGGATATTTTCCATCTACTTGTGTCTTCTTTGATTTTTATCAAGGTCCTTATAGTTTTTAGGGTGGAGATCTTTTACCTCCTGGATTAAATTTATTTCTAAGTATTTTATTATTTTTTTAAATATGAAATTTATTGCCAAATTGATTTCCATACACCACCCATTGCTCATCCCAAAAGGTGCCCTCCTCAATACCCATCAGCCACCCTCCCCTCCCTCCCACCCCCCATCAACCCTCAGTTTGTTCTCAGTTTTTAAGAGTCTCTTATGCTTTGGCTGTCTCCCACTCTAACCTCTTTTTTTTTTCTTCCCCTCCCCCATAGACTTCTGTTAAGTTTCTCAGGATCCACATAAGAGTGAAAACATATGGTATCTGTCTTTCTCTGTATGACTTAATTCACTTAACATAACACTCTCCAGATCCATCCACATTGCTACAAAGGGCCATATTTCATTCTTTCTCATTGCCACATAGTATTCCATTGTGTATATAAACCACAATTTCTTTATCCATTCATCAGTTGATGGACATTTAGGCTCTTTCCATAATTTGGCTGTTGTTGAGAGTGCTGCTATAAACATTGGGGTACAAGTGCCACTATGCATCAGCACTCCTGTATCCCTTGGGTAAATTCCTAGCAATGCTATTGCTGGGTCATAGGGTAGGTCTATTTTTAATTTTTTGAGGAGTCTCCACACGGTTTTCCAGAGTGGCTGCACCAGTTTGCATTCCCACCAACAGTGCAAGAGGGTTCCCATTTCTCCACATCCTCTCCAGCATCTATAGTCTCCTGATTTGTCCATTTTAGCCACTCTGACTGGCGTGAGGTGAAATCTGAGTGTGGTTTTGATTTGTATTTCCCTGATGAGGAGCGACGTTGAGCATTTTTTCATGTGCCTGTTGACCATCTGGATGTCTTCTTTAGAGAAGTGTCTATTCATGCTTTCTGCCCATTTCTTCACTGGATTATTTGTTTTTTGGGTTTGGAGTTTGGTGAGCTCTTTATAGATTTTGGATACTAGCCCTTTGTCCGATATGTCATTTGCAAATCTTTTCCCATTCCGTCGGTTGCCTTTTAGTTTTGTTGATTGTTTCCTTTGCTGTGCAGAAGCTTTTTCTCTTCATGAGGTCCCAATAGTTCATTTTTGCTTTTAATTCCCTTGCCTTTGGGGATGTGTCAAGTAAGAAATTGCTACAGCTGAGGTCAGAGAGGTTTTTTCCTGCTTTCTCCTCTAGGGTTTTGATGGTTTCCTGTCTCACATTCAGGTTCTTTATCCATTTTGAGTTTATTTTTTTGAATTGTGTAAGAAAGTGGTCTAGTTTCAACCTTCTGCATGTTGCTGTCCAGTTCTCCCAGCACCATTTGTTACAGAGACTGTCTTTTTTCCATTGGATATTCCTTCCTGCTTTGTCAAAGATTAGTTGGCCATACTTTTGTGGATCTAGTTCTGGGGTTTCTATTCTGTTCTGTTGGTCTATGTGTCTGTTTTTGTGCCAATACCATGCTGTCTTGATGATGACAACTTTGTAGTAGAGGCTAAAGTCTGGGATTGTGATGCCTCCTGCTTTGGTCTTCTTCTTCAAAATTACTTTGGATATTCAGGGCTTTTTGTGGTTCCATACAAATTTTAGGATTGCTTGTTCTAGTTTTGAGAAGAATGCTGGTGCAATTTTGATTGGGATTGCATTGAATGTGTAGATAGCTTTGGGTAATATTGACATTTTGACAATATTTATTCTTCCAATCCATGAGCATGGAATGTTTTCCCATTTCTTTATATCTTCTTCAATTTCCTTCATAAAAGCCATTTATGAAAAGCCTACAGCTAATATCATCCTCAGTGGGGAAAAACTGAGAGCTTTCTCCCTGAGATCAGGAACACAACATGGATGTCCACTCTTACTGCTGTTGTTTAACATAGTTTTGGAAGTTCTAGCATCAGCAATAAGACAACAAAAGGAAATCAAAGGCATCAAAATTGGCAAAGGTGAAGTTAAGCTTTCACTTTTTCCAGATATTATAAATGGAAAATCCGATAGACTCCACCAAAAGTCTGCTAGAACTGATACATGAATTCAGCAAAGTTGCAGGATACAAAATCAATGTACAGAAATCAGTTGCATTCTTATACACTAATAATGAAGGAACAGAAAGACAAATAAACTGATCCCATTCACAATTGCACCAAGAAGCATAAAATACCTAGGAATAAATCTAACCAAAGATGTAAAAGATCTGTATGCTGAAAAATATAGAAAGCTTATGAAGGAAATTGAAGAAGATACAAAGAAATGGAAAAACATTCCATGTTCATGGATTAGAAGAATAAATATTGTTAAAATGTCAAGTGAATTAAAAAAAAATTTTTTATGTTTATTTACTTTTGAGACAGAGAGAGACAGAGCATGAACGGGGGAGGGGCAGAGAGAGAGGGAGACACAGAATCGGAAACAGGCTCCAGGCTCTGAGCCATCAGCCCAGAGCCCGACGCGGGGCTCGAACTCACGGACCGCGAGATCGTGACCTGAGCTGAAGTCGGACGCTCAACCGACTGAGCCACCCAGGCGCCCCTCAAGTGAATTTTAAATGAAAAGTAGAATTAGGGTTTCCAGAGCTTTAGGAGCCCATTTTCACTGTAGGTGGCAATCAGATTCTGATGAGAGTGATGTGTAGGTGGCAATCAGATTCTGATGAGAGTGATGTGTGATACCAATCACATTCTTCTTGTGAATTGTAAAAGTTCTCACGAGTTTGTCGGTGACTGTGCTAACACAGGAGAGCACAAAGTCCTCCTACACAGCAGATCCATTCACCACAGGGAGATAGGGCATGGCAAACAGAATCACCACCTTCTTTGTTTTACTAGAGATGAAGTTTCTGACAATCTGCCCCTGCATGTTCATGATGACCACTGTATTTGATCTGCCACATACCACAAAGTGCTCTGGGTTTTTAGGAAGCAGTATCACACTGTTGATAGTGATATCTGTCCCTGCAATGCTGCCCAGGGATTTAAACGGATTTGAACGTTTTGTGGTCTTCATATTCCAGATATTTACAGTCCCATCAGAGGATGCACTAATAATACAATGTCCATCTTGTGTAAAAGTTAATCTATTAACAAAAGGGGAATGGCCACAAAATTCCTTCAGGGTTTTCCCAGATTTTAAACCATGAATTCTAATTGTCTGGTCAAAAGAGGCAGTAAGGATATGAGTGCTATCCTTAGAAAAGCTTTTCTGTGACACCTTTACTGTGTGCCCTTTCAAATCTCCTAAACACTGTCCACTTTGAATCTTCCCCATACCTTGATTTTTTCCACTGTGGACTCCAGTTGCTAACATTTCTTTATCTCTGCTGAAACACATGCAGAAGACAGCATTATCCATCATCCTAAAGTCATCCTGGGCCTGGAACTAAAGATCCTTTCTGATTTTTCCAGTTGTAAAGTTCTAGACTTCAGTGAATCCAACAACAGGCCCAGTGACCAAATACTGACCACCTGGAGAAAATCGAGCACACTCTGTATGTGATTTCTGACTAAACTTAATATGACAGTTCAGTTGTTTAGGAAACTTTTCTTCTTCTACATCTTTGATGGTTGCTTTGCCTCAGAACAAATCTATGTAGTCATGCCAGGAGGAAGCAATCCCTGATGTTGCTGCCACTTCAGTACCTGTCCCAGTAATGCCATGAGGTGAGATGGAGACACCACTGACTTCTCAGGTAAGGAATGGGAGATTGCTGCTCTTCTCTTTGCTACTTCTATCTGGGTAGACCTCATGAGGATCGAAATAAGACCTGGCCAAGAGGTTCTTCAAATGAACACACTGCTCTGGCTGTGTTTGTTTTAACATGATCATGGGAGCAGTCTGTCTCAGGAGTGACCTGGAAGCCCCCAATTCACGCAGCTCTATCAATTCCAGAACAACCCATTCATAGAGGTGAATGAGGGTTTTGTCTGGCAATTTCAGAGACTGTAAAACAGTATCCCAGTATTAATGTCAGCTACAAAACTTTCAGTGCTGCCCATGATATTCAGAGACACAGTAGTCTCTTCCTGTACATTAGCTAATGCCTGATATACGCTGTTTTCCTTCAGGTATTGTATGATAAGATGGGTCACATCCAAGCACTTGATTTTGATCAACATAGCATTATCCTCACAGGCACAGAACTCACTTCACTATTCAGAATCAGAATTTTTGGAAACTCTTCTGGTTATTCTAATGTGCAGTCCAGTTTGAAAACTGCTGGACTAGAGTGGTGTTGCTTACAATTTTATGTATGTAAGGATCTCCTTGAATTTCATCAGGTCTGGGATGGGGCCTCACATGCCCCATTTCTGACAAGTTTCCAGGATTTTCAGTTGCTACTGGCCCAAGGGCCACACTTGGAAAAACAAGGTCTACTAGGCAACCATGCAATGCCCTCTACCTTATGTATCCTCAGGGTACTTGCCCCAGTAGGGATCTGTGATTGGTCATCAGTCCCTACCTTCTCCCAATGTGGTCCTCAAGCTGAAGTCCTATCTCACATATCTTGTCCTCATTTGGTCTCTAGCACAGGCATCAGGCCTCTGTAGCACTCAGAAACACTGCCCAGGGAGGTGAGTTTATCCTTGACAAACCAACAAGAGCACAAGAGCTGGAATGTCCTGTTACTGTTGCTGCCTAAAATCAGTTAATTTTTCTCTCAGATGCTATAGCCATCTTGGTTGTCCTAGAGTTTTCTTGTGCAGGTAAAGGGACTTTACTCTTTTTTCTGGTTCTAGACACTAACCCCAAGTGAGCTTTTTCTGCCTTGAACAAAGGGCAGAGTTGAGCTCTGGTGTTCAGGGAATGTAATTGGAGCCCAGTTTTCTCACACTCTGCTGTCCCCACCTCTGTCTATGGACTTATCTTTTAAAAAATCCTTTAAATGTAGTTGCTCATGGCTGAAGTCAAGGCACAGGCCCACGGCAGCCAGGGCCTGCCTTGAGTGGGCTGAGAGCAGCAATTCCTTTGCACTGTCCCCATCACTGGAGGGCATCTACTCCAAACTTGTAAGTGTGTTACACCTAGGACAGGGGAAGCTGCTCTCAAGGTCTCAGGTGGGCTCTCACCCACCTGTGCTTCTATATTCTATGGGCAAAATCTCTGGAAGCACACAGTTTTAATCCTGCCCTGTTCCTCCCCAGAAAAGATGTAAATTCAGTGCCATTGGCACCCTGCATCTGCATCAGCAGAGGCTGCTTTGTGACTCCGGGTGGGAGGTGAAAATCAATTGTAATCTGCCTCATTTACTCCCAGGGTTCCAGTTCATGCTATCAAGTGTTAATGGAGAGTAAGGGAGAGAAATTATATTCCCATTGATTACCTGTGTACTAGTTGAGATAGATTTTAGCCACACTGGAATTTATTAAGGTAGGGAGGTTTAGACTTATACAAGAATTTCTGTAGGCAGTGCTTATCTGTTGGTGCTAATAAGGAAGTGACTAGGCACCTAAAATTATGGAGAGGACTCTAAGCAATGCATCCAGGAACTTAGCAACCTGGCTATTATTGTCCTTGAAGTCAAAGTGATAGGTAGGAGTAGACTGAGGCAGTCAAGTTATGCATACCAAAGAGAAAAAGAGACCAAATGTCTAAGATTTGGTTAAATGCAGCTCGAACAGTAGCTGTCAAATATCAAGCATGACGTCTAAGGGAGACTATCCAGGGCAAGTGAGGCAGAACATAATCCTACAGTGGCACCTGGTGGTGCGGGGGGATTCCTTGGGGATCAGGAAGAGGTGTAAGGATGCCCTTCCTCATGAGAGTGCAGGAGGCTGGTAAGGTCATTGGTTTAAAATCTGATGAGAACAGTGTAAGCATACACCCTCTTCTCATCTTTTAGCAAACTTTGTGGTGCATTCAGTGACTACTCCCAAGGCTAATTCTGGTTCCCTCACTTCTTACCTGTGCAGTCATGGGACATTTCTTTAACCTCTCTGACCTTCAGATTCTCATCTGAATGAGGGGAGGTTAAGGGAGTATTTAATAAGTTCAAAATATGTAAAGGGTGTAACATAGGGTCTGACATTGCTTAATAAATCACTTAATAAATACGAGTTGTTATTTTGATTGTTTTTTGTTTTGTTTTGTTTACAAGGGATAAATACTATTCTATTAGTTGTTATGGTCAATGGATTATGATCTTGCTTCATAAAAAAAAATTCCCTAGACTTCCAAGCTTACTGGTGGAAGGAGGCTTCCCCATTAGAAAAGAATAGCTGAACAGGTATAACACTGCCCCCAACATTTCTTGCACCTGTGCTCACCTCCATAATCACTTTGGCTCCTGGTAGGGAGGAGGGAAACAAAGGCAAAAGAATTGTAGCTTAAATTAAATCCTACAGTTTGGAGCCCACTAATAGACACCTGAAACATGCACCTTCCTCCGAGGACTTATGGCTGCATTAGTGCCTTAATGTTTAAGTTTTATTAAAGACTACAAGTAACCTTATCTTAACAGCAGCTAGCCCTTCAAGGTTCTGAAAGCCTTCCATCAAAGTTCGTTAGAAACTTACTTATCTCTATCTTTCCTCCCTCCACAAACTTAAAAGCATATAATCAGTCACTCTTCACAACCCCAGTGCTACTCTTTCTGCCCATGGATCCTGTTCCCATGCTTTAATAAAATCACCTTTTTGCACCCAAAATGGCTCAGGAATTCTTAGCCATTTGCTTGAACCCCAAAATTTCATAATTTCATCAGTAAGAGTAGATAGGGATACTGCTGTACCTTTAACACCTGAGTCAAGAAGAAATCCAAAAGTTCCCTGATTCCTCTTAGCAGAGGCAGTAACAACCTATGAAAGCTGCACAAAACACAATCTTTTAAAAGTATAATTTTCTTTCTGGAACTCCTAAGTCCCACCATTCTGAGTGAGCTATCAGGAGCTGAGAGAAGTCCTCCTTCTGAGGTTCCTCATTTCCAGCCTGCCTCCCCTCTCTAACACATGTCTTTCCAAAGTTCCTTCCCAGATGCCTAAATCAGTCTTTCCCAACCACCGAGGCTTTTCCCCAGATTCCCCTTTTTTTTCCTGAGCCATTTCTCTATGTAAATCACCTGCACTGCAGTGTAGCAAAAAATTCCACTGCAAGCCACATAAACTGTATTGTATCATAGCACAACACTAAAGCCACAGTGGTTACATGCTCAGGATGGCACATACACAATAATCCACTTGTTTTCTCTCAGAAGCCCGTTGTCTTTCTTTAGATAATTTGCTAAACTATTCTCCCAGAGAATAGAGGTTATAATGTACATTCTTCATCAACATTTGCAAGTTTACACTCTACTGATGAGAAATAAATTTATTCTTACAAAAATATGTTCCCATTTCCATCTGCTTTTAGGAAATGGTCCAGATCCACTTTTGCCCTGGTCACCTCTGGCTGTGATGCACACAGCTGTGTGGGTGACAGCTCGGGGTTCCTGGGTGATAGAGTTTTCCACCAGGTGAACCTCTCGTTGAAATGGATCTGAAGTCCTAGTTGTTTATGCTGTGCTCATTAATATTCAGTTCAGTAGTTGTAAGGCATCTACTTGTGTCAGGTGTTGTGCAAGGACATGAGTAACAAGGATCTAGTGGACATGGGTCATCTATGGGCGCTCCGTGTCTTTTGCATATTGCCTGTACATTTAATAATCTCCACCTCACCTATCCAGATCCTTTGTAATAACATGAAATCCAAAATATGTTTTCCAGACTTCCTGTGAGCATACACCTTCTTTCTGACTTTCCTGGGAAGAGTTGAAGGCTTTACCCACAAACAGGGAATTTCTCCCATTTCTCTTCTAGTGTGCTCAAATGAAGCCTCACAGATGGTGACCCTCAAGCTCTTCAGGCTTTTGACACCTGAAATCCCATTTCCCTGAGGCTTTGTGATTCCTCCACCAAGATCCTATTTCTGCTGCTTCTATGTCTGTTAAAGTTATCTTATTTTCCATTATTCTGATGAATCCTTTACATTTTCAGAGTATACTTCTTCTCTCTAACTTTTAAAAATACTTATTTATTTTGAGAGAGACAGAGACAGCAGGAGAAGCAGAAGCCAAAGCAGGCTCTGTGCTGTTGGTGCAGAGCCTGATGTGGGACTCGAGCTCATGAACTGTGAGATCATGAACTGAGCTGAAATCAAGTCATATGCTTAACTGACTGAGCCACCCAAGCCCCCCATCCAATGCTACTTTGAAGCATTGTTCCTTCAACCCATGGGGGAGGGGAAGGAAAGAAAAAGAGAGGTTAGAGTGGGAGAGAACCAAAGCATAAGAGACTCTTAAAAACTGAGAACAAACTGAGGGCTGATAGGGGGTGGGAGGGAGGGGAGGGTGGGTGATGGGTATTGAAGAGGGCATCTTTTGGGATGAGCACTGGGTGTTGTATGGAAACCAATTTAACAATAAATTTCATATATTTAAAAAAAATAAAAATAAAAAAATAAAAAGCAAAAAAAAAAAAAAAAGAAACATTGTTCCTTCTCTTGGAAACTTTCTCTTTATTTAAAAGTCAAAACCTTCTTCTTAATATCATCCCCCTCTTCTTGTTTAAGTAATTGACACAACTTTCTGGAACTCTTCTTTCATTGAGAACTTATGCAGGGGACTCTCAACCCATCTTTAATGCTGCAGATTAAGTCTTCATTTTAACTTTCATGGTATTCAGTTTTCATCCTCCCACTTGCACAGCTACATTCTGGATTTGTCATGCCCCAGATCTTGGTACAATTCTTAGGCCTTTACACTGAAATAGTGCATGGCCAATTGTTTTCCCAAAGGTCACCCTTTCCTGCCATCTGTCTGGGAACAATCATTCTGCTTGGAGATTGCAAACATTGAATGAAAGTAACATCTCCACAATAATTAACTTCCACATTATCTTTGAAGATGTAAATAATATTTTTCTTTCAGAAACAAGACAGACTTATTTTTAAGCCCCAGAGAAGCTCATTCCTTAAGGCCTACTGTCAACATTTATGTATCACAATTTTGCTTCCTATCTTATGTACTAGTTTTATAGTCTGTAGAGTACAAATAACAATAGCAGAACCAAATCTGTTTTTTCTCATTCTGCTTTTTTCAACTGGGATGAACAAATATCAAAGATAATTAATGTATGTTGAAAGGTGATACTCTGAACCTGCAAATTTTGAAAGCAAATTGAAGTATGTTTCCATAGCATAGATATCCATACCCAGTAAAAGATTTCCTCTGAGGTGTGTGCGCGTGTGGGCGTGGGCATGTGTGTGTGTGTGTGTGTGTGGTGTGTGTGTGTGTGTGTATGATATCCTCCAGAAGAGAATCATTCTTTTTGCTGCCCTGGAAGAACAGAGTTCAAATCTGAGTAAAGAATCCTAATAAATAAGGCTGGCTTCCTGAGAAATTTGCATTCTCTATTCTTAGCTCTTCTAATAGAAGATGTTGCTTTGGGCTAAGGAAACCTCAGTTTCACTCAGTCCTGCTGTGCCACCTGCCTCTTATGGGCAGCACTGGTAGAAGGATATTGGCTTCAGTCCTGAGAAGTTCCACAGGAAGAGAAATGGGTTCATGTGACAGCTTTGCCATTTATTTTTCCTTTTCCAAGGCAGGTGTTCAGCCTCTGTAAGTGATGAGCTTATTAAGTCTCTGCTCTTTCAAAATCCCCCCAAGGGACAGTTTTCTGTCTGTTTGGCATTCTGCACTCAGTATGTAGTCAGGTAGTCCTTATTTAGTCAAGCTTCTGCTTGTGTTCATTTGTGGACTCTGTTTTAGCCTGCACAGCAGGTGGTCTGTTTGGTGAAGGTGCCCTTAAGTAAGTGAAGTCCTAGAAATGGAGGCTGTTGGGCCAGTGTGTAATTCATGTGTGTCCTTCTTCCTTGGGCTGGCTGACTTCATGATGGGCAGAAAAAAATCAAATGGAAGAAATTGCAAAGTAATGCAGTTCAATAAATACTTGGAAGTAGAAGACTATGACCCTACCAACCCGAGTTAGAATTTGGGGCTGTCTGTGGGGTTCAATTTGGTGTCAATATCCCCTGCCTCTTCAAAGTGTCACTGCTTAATGCTGTGGTAGATATCTAGGAGTTACAGTAGGTACGTTGTTAGCAGAACCTCAGAAAGTCATACTATATGACTTTTACAGAAGTATTACTTCAATTTTTTTGAAATGTGTCGTGTCAAAAAATACATCCAGTATTAACATATGGCAAAATTGGCTGCAGAAGCAGCTAGATCCTTAATATTTTTTCCTTTAGACTGTTTCATTTTTTCAGTAAATTACTCCTGTGGAAGAAAATATATTATCACCATCCACATTTTGATTTACTGTCAATAAGATGACAGCCTAAGACTTATAAATAATTATGGTCATATCTCTATCACTTAATCTTTTTGCATTACTGAAAAAAAATAAGGAAATGTAAGTTCATATACATATATATTGAAATATTTATATATTTGTAGTTATACATTATACATTTCTTTGGTTTCTGGCTGACATTATGTGTGCAATTTTGATAGTAAATTATATGCAACAAAAGACTGAGCTCTTAATATAGTAGAAAATTAGTAAAGTACTGAAAATTAAGATTAGTCACAACCAAAGTAGCCTGTAGAATTAAAAAGAAACTTGCAAATTCTATTTGCCAAATGGTAATTGACCATGCAATCTTAACCTCTCTGTAAATGAAACAAAAATGTTCTAAGAAGAAATAACATCTGAACAAAGGGCATTTGTGAGCCCAAAGTAGTGAGATCTGTTTCAGGGTTCTATTTTGATAGAGCAGATTTTAAAATGTGAGGCACTGGCCTATAGGGAGCTATAGTATTTTCTTTTTTATTTTTATTTTTATTTTTTTAACTTTATTTTTTATTTTTCAATTTACATCCAAATTAGTTACCATATAGTGAAGCAATGATTTCATAGATTCCTTAATGCCTCTTACCCATTTAGTCCATTCCCCCTCCCACAACCCCTCCAGCAACCCTCAGTTTGTTCTCCATATTTATGAGTCTCTTCTGTTTTGTCCCCCTCCCTGTTTTTATATTATTTTTGTTTCCCTTCCCTTATGTTCATCTGTTTTGTCTCTTAAAGTCCTCATATGAGTGAAGTCATATGATTTTTCTTTTTCTCTGACCGACTAATTTCATGTAAAATAATACCCTCCAATTCCATCCATGTAGTTGCAAATGGCAAGATTTCGTTCTTTTTGATTGCTGAGTAATACTCCATGGTGTGTGTGTGTGTGTGTGTGTGTGTGTGTGTGTGTGTGTGTATATATATATATATATATATATATATATATATATATCACATCTTCTTTATCCATTCATCCATCAATGGACATTTGGGCTCTTTCCATACTTTGGCTATTGCTCCTGGGGGTGCACGTGTCCCTTTGAAACAGCACACCTGTATCCCATGGATAAATGCCTAGTAGTGCAATTGCTGGGTCATGGGGTAGTTCTATTTTTAGTTTTTTTAGGAACCTCCATACTGTTTTCCAGAGTGGCTGCACCAGCTTTCACTCCCACCAACAATGCAAAAGAGATCCTCTTTCACTCATTCTCTCCAACATCTGTTGTTGCCTGTGGTATTTTCTAAAGAATTCACTGAACGGTCAAGCTTAATTTTTTTTTCTTTTCAGCCAAATTATGAGTTGCTAATCTTTCTTGCATTAATTGGAGGTTGACAAGACCTGATAGTTTTGTTGGGGGAGTTTACAAACTCTTGCCAGGCAATGGAACCAGAAGCATGAGGCTAGGGGAGGCTGAGGGGACAGGCTTGTACTCTAAAACTCAAATAATTTCCTTCTTGAATCATATATATTCATCATTAGGATTAAGTAATCATTTATATATATAAATATACATATTAACTAATTTTAGCCATGCATATCTGTCTATAATTATACATATTTTATTTTATATAATATATATATTTATTTAAATCTTTAATCTTAAGGCTATTTCTCCAATGGTTTCAATCAAGTCTATTTACTTTCAGTAGTAGTGAATTTAGGGTTTTATACTAAAAAGGGCTGACCACTTGGGAGGTGCTTTCAAAGCACTTCTACTGGAGGACAATTGGGAAGGACTGTGATAGTATGAGCAATTCTGCAAACCACAGCCTGTACTCTGCAAGAGTCCTTCCTGGTCCCTGCAATGCAGTGACTAGTTAGTAGAGTTCCACACTTACCTGAGAGGCAGCCTCATGTCCCAACAACGACAGGATTGGAGATGCCTCAGAAACAGTGCAATTGTAATTTAGTAATGCAGAAGCAACAAGCTTTAGATGTCTGTTCTTCTGACAAGGAAAATTCTCAGCTCAAGAGGAGCCACCAAAGTCTGGTTATCTTCTCTAAACTAAAGATAACTAAATAGTTATCTTCTCTGAACTTTGAGCTTTCTGTTGTGCATATAGCCCAATCATAGATATACCACAAACAAACAGTGTCACTTCAATAATCAAATTCACTGTGTCATGCCAGCTACCTGTCCTTGTAACTTTGGATTAGGCTAACGGTGGGAGTTAATAGGACTCACCTTCATCAAAGAGCTAATGAAGCCAAGACACCAGCCTGAGACAACACACTGTGTATAAGCAGCAGACTCTGGATTCTCTTTGAAATACTTTACAATAACTGGTGCTTGGTTTTGTTTTCTTATTGTAGGGATACCTCCTCACTTGTAAATAAAAGTATGATGAAAATTACAGAACACATACTTCGGTGGAGCTTTCAGGCGTGCCGGGTAGTATTCCAAGTGTTTCACTGACACTCACTTGACCGGTGCAGAAAGTGGGGCTGAGAATGGTGATGAAACTTGCCACAGTTAGCAAGTGTTGGAATCATGATTTGAATGGCAGCCTTGTGCCAGCGTCCTTGATCTTAACCACCACACTGTATAGAAAATTTAAAAAAAAAAACTTGATTTTTTTAATTTAAGAAATATAAACTGAGCCTTAATATGTATGTATAAGAGTTAATTATAGCAAATTTTTGAAGCTGGCCATTTTATAAAGTTTGGCATTGAAAGTTTCTATAAGTTATCTTCATTTTGTGCTCCTTAAAAAAATTACAATCAGAAGTAGACAAGAACAATTGAAAAAGGAAGGATAAAACACAAAGTATCCATCATATGCATTAATAAGTGCATCCTTCCAGCTGATCTATCTGTGCACAATACTCATGTGATAACAAGAACGTATTTTATTTGAAAGGGAGTGCTCTGTGCATGATGGATCAGCTCCCTTTTGTCAATAACCTTGCCTTCAACGTCAAGACTGATGGATATGCCCTGACCTTCTTTTCACTCCATCTCTACCCAAAATGAGTGAGTGACCTAGAGCATAGTTCATATAAGGTTGTACATTAAAAAAGTAAACACTTTCACTCAAGATTCAACCAGAGTCACTCTCTATCACTCATTCTGCTTCAGATAAAGAAATATATACTAAGAATGCTTCATTGACAATGTCTTTTCTCTAAAGAATTTCCCCTTCAGAAGACAGTCTTTTGGAATCCTTAAAGATAAAATGAGACTGTTGATATGTAAGTCATAATTTATTCTACACGTTTTATGAAAGTAACAATGCTAATGAAAATATTTGAGACCAATGAATCCTAATGCCTGGGCCCCAGATAGGAGACTCTGATTTAATATTGTCTGGAAAGATGACTGAGCCTCTGAGTTTTTAAAAGTATTCCTAGAAAATTTTAATGTGCAGTCAAGATAAGAACCATGGTATGAAACTTCAGATTAAATAAGCAGAATATTCCTTTACGAATCTAGAATTCTAGACCAAAGAAAGGAAAACACACACACACACACACACACACAGTTCCTGATTTCCAATTTGCTCTTAAGCATATTACTACAATCTTCAATTTTGAAAACATTTTTCTTGAAAAAGAAATAGAAGAACCAATAAAAGAGCCTTGTCCTATGTGATTCTTTATAGTTTACAGATGTCTTCTATTTAATACCATCTTAATTGATCTTCATGCATCCCATTTTACAGACAATAAAACTAAGAAGCTATGAGCTACTTTGAATATTGTGCATCCATTACCAATAGGTATTAGTGAGCAGAATGGAGAAAATAAAACTTTAAAAATCTTATTAAAATTTAAAAATTTCAGTTCACAAGAGAGCTTATGAATATTTTGATTTTATTTTTTATTTCCATTTATTTAGTATGAACTATTTCATGTATAAAAACACATAATCTATATCAGTAATGGTAATAATCCATCAACCATGAGAACAGAATAAGATCCCATTTCTATGAAATATGCAGGAAGGCAAATGCACTTCAGAAAGTATGTTGGTGTTTGTTTGGATCTGGGGATGGCAATGAGAGAAACTGCAAGATGGGCCCAGGTGTCTTTTTGGGGTGATAGAAATGTTCTAAAATTAGGTTATGATGATGATTGGACAATTCAGTATATGTATCAGAACTGTACCAAAAGTCCTTCAGTATATGTATCAGAACTGTAAATTTTTAAAAAAGAATGAATTTTACATCGTGTAAATTACACCACAGGAGGGCTGTTAAAAAAATAGGAAATATAGCTGATCAATATCTTTGAAGCCCTTTGTGTATCTCTGTTTGATGGCATTGTGTTTTCCCCACCAGATTTAACAATTATCTTGAAATTGGTGTTTAAAATTCTCTGACTTTTCTTTGTGTATACATATGTATGTGTATATACACACACGCACATACACTTACACATAGGTTCCTTTACATATTATATTTAAATCAAGATATGTTTATTAATATTCATTTTATATCTATATCCATATCTGTAGCTCTATCTACCATCTAATTGTCAATCATTTCCCTAAGTAACCCATTGTTTAGTTTGGTTTTTATATTTTGGATAAATTATGTAATTCTAAATAAATTCTTCTGCAACATGATATTTGCATGCAATATTATATTTTCCACCTATATCATAATGTAGGAAGCTTGGGTTTTTCTGTTTTTGTTGCTAGGTGTTATTTTATTATTTTAAATATCACAGTATGTGTATCTTTTCCTTTCTTGGAGTATATTTGGGTTATTTTGTGTATAATTGTGCACCATGTTTCTATGATCATTCTTGTGCCATTGACATCTCCAGATAGCTCTATTATTATTATTTATGCAACTAAGGGATATTTTCTAAGGAAAAGTTTCTTGAACACTTAGTATGTGCCTTACACTATACTGTATTTTTTGTAATGTTTATTTATTTTTGAGAGAGAGACAGAGTGTGAGCTGGGGAGGGGCAGAGAAAGAGGGAGACACAGAATTTGAAGCAGTCTCCAGGCTCTGTGCTGACAGCTCAGTGGAGCTCAGACTCATGAATGGCGAGATCATGACCTGAGCTGAAGTCGGATGCTTAACTGATTGAGCCACCCAGGTGCCCCCCCTTGCACTATACTGTAAACCCCAGTTTAAAGTGAGTTTTCACATACAGATTTCCAAGACAAAAACATTTGTTTTTGCTTAAACATCATTCATTTAGAAACAATGATAGGTGCCATTTCACCAACAATTTGTATTATTTAAAGAAGGAAAAGATCCTTAACTGAGAAAAACTTTGGTTTTATCAAAATAGCGTTTTAAAATAAGACTTTGAAGAATTTAGCTTATTTCCTTTGAATACTTTTGGGGTGATAGAAAGGCATGAAATTGTTGACAAAATATTATGACTTGGATATTTATTACAACAACTTATACTTCCCAACTGATTAATAAATATGCAGATTATAAACAATTATTGTATGTATAACTTTAGTGTATAATGCCATTTGAGGAGATAAGAGTTGGAAGTTTTATAAGTATCCATTCTTGAAAACCTTATGTTCTTTAAACTGTCACTTACTCAAAGAACTTACAATTATATTTTACAATTATTTGTCTTGCTGTAATAATCACGATGGTTTTGAACTTGTGAGGATAATTTTAACAGATACTTGGTTTGTTTGCTAACATTTTTGAAATAAATATTTATTTGGGGTCATATATGTGAAATGTGGTGCCATTTATGTTTGAATTGTTTTAATTGAGTTGCCAGGTTTTTATTTATTTATCTATTTATTTATTTGTTATTTATTTATTTATAGACGTTTATTTATTTTGAGAGAGCATGCGTGCAAGTAGGAGAGGGGCAGAGGGAAGGGGAGAATCTTAAGCAGACTCTATGTCCAGCTCAGAGCCCAATGAGGGACTTGAAGTGGGGCTCAATCTCACAACTGTGAGATCATGACCTGAGCCGAAATCAAGAGTCAGCAGCTTAATCGACTGAACCATCCAGGCATCCTGAGAAGCCAGTTTTAAATAAGATTATAGGAGCATTTGACTTGTATGTGGGATCAAGAAAATAACACAGTCACAATTCATGTTTTGTAGCCTGTGTGCACATACGTAACTGTGTTCTTACCAGAATGGTGGAAATTCTGCACAAAAAACCCGCAAATGTTTTCATTTCATTTCTTGATATGTGCACATTCTACCAATTCACTACTTTTGTCTTACTACTGAGGAAGGAAGGACCTTCCTTCCTTACTACTTCCTTCCTTACTACCGAGGAAGGAAGAGGCAAGGGATCATGGGTCACCCTGTCTTCCCATTCCTTCCTTGTCATCATTTTCAGTCTCAGTGATTGGCTAACACAGGGAAGTAACATGAGAAGAAGGGATGTGATAGGGTTCCTCAGGCATCTGTGTTTCTTAGAACAATGTTGCCTTCTCCCATGTCTGAAACAAAGCTTGGTTTAAAGGAAAGCATGATCTCTCAGGGCTGTCAGCTCCCCCACTCATCATGATGGTAACATGCTTACCTTGTACTCAGAGTCTCTCCTGGGGCATTGCTATGTCACATACACTGTATATGAACTCTCAGACAGCAACTCTTCCCCCTTGTATCAGAATTGAGGTTGAAGGTAGGACAAAAGGCGTCTCATTGTTAAATTTTGTCTAAATTTTGTCTATTGTCTGTCTCATTGTTAAATAAATGTCTATTTATTAAGACATTTTTAATTCTGTTGAGAAATTGACTACCTTGATTATAAAACTGCCAAGGGCTAAAATCTCAAAGTGTTTTAAGATGGAAATATAATATACCCTCATAGCCATTGACTATGTAAAAGTAAGGAGGTGGGGAGGTTGGGAGACACGTAGAAAGATGATGATTAAGAAATGTATAGATAGCTCAAAGAAACATAGTCTGTGAGCATAACGATAAAGAGCGCACACTTTGAAATCAGACACTATGTGAATCAGACAGTATGTGAAATGTAATTTATTAGTGTGGGGAAGATACTTACAATATCCAAATATCACCAGTTAATTGGGGAACATGGGAGTGCATATATGACCCCGGGATAATGATTTCATTCCTTTGGATACATACCTAGAAGTGGGAACTATGTGGTAGTTCCATTTTAAATTTTGAGAAAACTCCATATTGTTTTCCATAATACTGTACTAATATACATTCCAATCAACAATGTACAAAGGTTCCCCCTTCTCCACATCTTCACCAGCATTTGTTATTTCTTGTCATTTTGTTAATAGCCATTCCAACAGGTGTGAGGTAATATCTCATGTGGTTTTGATTTGCCTTTCACAGATGATTAGTGATATTGAATGACTTTTTATGTACGTTTTAGCCATTTATGTGTCTTCTTTGGAGGCATAAATATTCAATCCTTCTATTCATTTTGAAAATCAGATTTTTTTTCTTTTTGCTATTGAGTGGTATGAGTTACTTATCATATTTTGGATATTAACCTCTTAGTAGATACATGCTGTGCAAATATTTTTTTCTATTTTATAGGATGCATTTTCATTTCATTGATCATTTCTTTTGCTGTGAAGAAGATTTTTGTTTGAAGTAGTCCCACTTGTTTATTCATGCTTTTATTACTTGTACTTTTGGTGTCACATCCAAAAAATCATTGCCAAGACTGAGGTCAAGATGCTCTTACCCAGTTTTCTTCTAGGATCTTATAATTTTAAGTTTTATGTTTAAGTCCTTAATATATTTTGAGTTAACTTTTGTGAGTGGCATAAGATAGGGGTCCATTTTCATTCTTTTGCATGTGAATATCCAGTTTTCCCAACACTGTTTGTCAGACACTATCCTTTTCCTGTTGATTTTCTTGGGTCTTTTGTTAAATATTAGTTGACTGTATATGTGTGCATTCATTTCTGGTCTCTTCATCCTGTTAAATTGGTTAATATGTATATTTTTATGCCAGTGCTATACTGATTTTACTACCATAGCTATGTGATAGAGTTTGAACCATGAAGCATGATGCCCCCAGCTTTGTTCTTTTTCAAGATTGCTTTGGCTATTTGGGTCTGTTTTTATTCTATATGAAATTTAAGATTGTTTTTTTATTTTTCAGTTGAGATATAATTGACAGATAACATTATATTAATTTCAGATGTACAGAATAATGACTTTATTTTGTATATATTGCAAAATATTCACCAGAAGTCTAGTTAGTATTTGTCACCATAGTTATACTTTTTTTCTTATGAAGACAACTTTAAAGATCTCCTCACTTACTTCAAATAGACAATACAGAATTATTATTATTTTTTTTTTAATTTTTTTTTCAACGTTTATTTATTTTTGGGACAGAGAGAGACAGAGCATGAACGGGGGAGGGGCAGAGAGAGAGGGAGACACAGAATCGGAAACAGGCTCCAGGCTCTGAGCCATCAGCCCAGAGCCCGACGCGGGGCTCGAACTCACGGACCGCGAGATCGTGACCTGGCTGAAGTCGGACGCTTAACCGACTGCGCCACCCAGGCGCCCCAGAATTAGTATTTTTTAATATAAAATATTGTCAAATTGGCTAACATACAGCGTTTACAGTGTGCTCTTGATTTTTGACGTAGATTACTATGGTTCATTGCTTACATACAACACCCAGTGCTCATCTCAACAAATGCCCTCCTCAATATCCATCACCAATTTTCCCCTCTCCCCCACCTCCCCATCCACCTCAGTTTGTTCTCTGTATTTAAGAGTCTCTTATGGTTTGCTTCCTCCCTCTCTGTAACTATTTTTTCCCCTTTCCTTCCCCTATGATCTTCTGTTAAGTTTCTCAAGATGCACATGAGTGAAAACATATGATACCTGTCCTTCTCTGACTGACTTAATTCACTCAGCATAATACTTTCCAGTTCCATCCACGTTACTAAAATGGCATGATTTCATTCTTTCTGTCAACTAGTATTCCACTGTGTGTGTGTGTGTGTGTGTGTGTGTGTATATATATATATATATATATGTATATATATATATATATATAAAATATGGATAAAGAAGTTGTGTGTGTGTGTATATATATATATATATATATATATACACACACACACAAAACTTCTTTATCCATTCATCAGTTGATGGACATTTAGGCTCTTTCTATAATTTGGCTATTGTTGAAAGTGCTGCTAGAAATATTGGGGTACATGTGCCCCTATGCATCAGCACTCTTGTATCCCTTGGATAATCTCCTAGTAGTGCTATTGCTAGGTGGTAGGGTAGTTCTATTTTTAATTTTTTGAGGAACCTCCAAACTGTTTTCCACAGTGGCTGCACCAGTTTGCATTCCCACCAACTGTGCAAGAGGGTTCCCATTTCTCCACATTCTCACCAGCATCTGTAGTTTCCTGAGTTGTTCATTTAAGCCACTTTGACAGGTGTGAGGTGGTATCTCAGTGTGGTTTTGATGTGTATTTCCCTGATGATGAGTGACGTTGAACATCTTTTTATGTGTCTTTTTATGTTTGCCATCTGGATGTCTTCTTTGGAAAAGTGTCTATTCATGTCTTCTGCCATTTCTTCACTGGGTTATTTGTTTTTTGGGTGTTGAGCTTGGTAAATTCTTTATAGATTTTGGATACTATTTATCCTATATGTCATTTGCAAATATCTTTTCCTATTCTATCAGTTGCCTTTTACTTTTGTTGATACTTCCTTTGGAGTACAGAAACTTTTAATCTTTAATCTATTTTGAGTTTATTTTTGTGTATGGTGTAAGAAAGTGGTCTAATTTCATTCTTCTGCATGTTGCTGTCCAGTTCTTCCAGCACCATTTGCTAAAGATACTGTCTTTTTTCCATTGGATATTCTTTCCTGCTTTGTCAAAGATTAGTTAGCCATATATTTATGGGTCCAATTCTTGGTTCTCTATTCTATCCAGTTGGTCTATGTGTCTGTTTTTGTGCCAATACCATACTGTATTGATGATTACAGCTTTGTAGTATGGGCTAACATCTGGGATTGTGATGCCTTCTCTTTGGTTTTCTTCTTCAATATTACTTTGGCTATTCAGGGTCTTTTGTGGTTCCATACACATTTTAGGATTGTTTGTTCTAGCTTTGAGAAGAATGTTGATGCAATTTTGAATGGGATTGCATTCAATGTGTAGATTGCTTTGGGAAGTGTTGACATTTTAACAATAATTATTCTCCCAATCTATGAGCATGGAATGTTTTTCCATTTCTTTATGTCTTCTTCAATTTCCTTCATAATTTTCTATTGTTTCAGCATACAGATTTTTATGCCTTTGATTAGGTTTATTCCTAGGTATTTTATGGTTCTTGGTGCAATTGTAAATGGGTCAATTTCTTGATTTCTTTTTTCTGTTGCTTCATTTTTTGTGTATAAAAATGGAACCGATTTCTGTACATTGATTTTGTACCCTGTGACTGCTGAAATCATATATCAGTTCTAGCAGTCTTTTAATGGAGTATTTCGGGTTTTCTGTGTAGAGTATCATGTCGTCTGTGAAAAGTGAAAGTTTGACTTCTTCTTTGCCAATTTTGATGCAATTTTATTTCATTTGGTTGTCTGACTACTGATACTGGGACTTCCAACAGTATGTTAAACAATAGTGGTGAGAGTGGACATCCTGATGTGTTCCTGATCTCAGGGGGAAATCTTTCAGGTTTCCTCCATTGAGGATGATATTAGCTGTGGGCTTTTCATATATGGCTTTTCACTGTTTAATATGTTTCTTCTATCCTGACTTTCTTGAGGGTTTTTATTAAGAAAGGATGCTGTAATCTGTCAAATGCTTTTTCTGCATCTATTGACAGGATCATATGGTTCTTATCCTTTCTTTTATTAATGTGATGTGTCACACTGATTGATTTGTGAATATTGAACCAGCCCTGCAGCCCAGGAATGAATCCCACTTGATCACGGTGAATAATTCTTTTGATATGATGTTTAATTCAATTTGCTGGTATCTGGTTGAGAATTTTTGCATCCATGTTCATCAGGGATATTGACCTGTAGTTTTCCTTTTGTGTGGGGTTTCTGTGTGGTTTGGTAATCAAGGTAATGCTGGTTTCATAGAATGAGTCCAAATTTTTTTCCTTCCGTTTCTATTTTTTGGAACAGCTTGAGAAGGATGGGTATGAACTCTGCTTTACATGTTGGTAGAATTCCCCTGGGAAGCCATGTGGCCCAGGACTCTTATTTGTTGGGAGATTTTTGATAACTAATTCAATTTCTTCACTAGTTACGTGTCTGTTCAAATTTCCATTTCTTCTTGTTTGAGTTTGGTAGTGTGCGGGTGTCTAGGAATTTGTCTACTTATTCCAGGTTGTTCAGTTTGTTGGCATATAATTTTTCATAGTATTCTCTGATAATTGCTTCTGAAGCATTGGTTGTGATAAATCCATTTTCATTTGTGACTTTATCCATTTGGGTCCTCTCTCTTTTTGAAAGTTCGGCTAGGGGTTTATCAATTTTGTTTATTTTTTCAAAAAACCAACTCTAAGTTTCATTGATCTGTTCTATTATTTTTTTTTAGATTCTGTATTG